>NC_136265.1:5136237-5257878 GCF_964187855.1 Myxine glutinosa
AATCATATAGAATATCCATTCTCTACAGAGTTATTTAATTATTTAAATGAATCTTCTGTTGAATGTGTAATTAATTATATATAAATATCCATTCTCTACAGAGTTATGTAATTATTTATATAGAATATCCATTCTCTACAGAGTTATGTAATTAATTATATAGAATATCCATTCTCCACAGTTATATAATTATTTAAATGAATCTTCTGTAGAATGTGTAATTAATTATATAGAATATCCATTCTCCACAGTTATATAATTGTTTAAAACTCGCGAGATCTCGGAGACGGTGGGAGGGATTTTCGAAGCTCCACACGGTCTCCACGTTTTTCGAAGTTAAGTCTGTTCACAATTGTATTTTGTCGAAACTGTATTTATCTTTCGGTGTGTGAAGTTATTGTGTGCAACTTTGGTTGTTTCTCGGTGTTTATCTTTCATAAATTGATCGTCTGTTTGCCGTGTCGCGAGATCTGTTTGAGAACTCGCGAGATCTCGGAGACGGTGGGAGGGATTTTCGAAGCTCCACACGGTCTCCACGTTTTTCGAAGTTAAGTCTGTTCACAATTGTATTTTGTCGAAACTGTATTTATCTTTCGGTGTGTGAAGTTATTGTGTGCAACTTTGGTTGTTTCTCGGTGTTTATCTTTCATAAATTGATCGTCTGTTTGCCGTGTCGTGTCTTGAGGCCTTGTACAGTGTGCACTGTACAACCTTGAGGCTTTGTTTTTCTCTCAGCGGTCCGTCGTTTGTGATCCAATAACTTTCGTTCTCTGTATTCCCAGGCTTTTCACCCATAGCCTACTTCCTTGTGTAAATCTCAACTCCAAAAAAAAAAAAAAACATTTCCTTCTCTGTTCTCATTCGTTTATTCATTCTTATTCGTTCGTTCGTTCTTCGACCACGTGTTTCTCCCCCATTTCCCCAGATAGTTTTCACTCATTAACCTTCAATGTTTACACTTTCCCCTCAAGTTATGTATTCCGTCATATTTTATAACACCTTTTTCTTCTTCTTCTTTAAAAGGCTGCTTTCGACTTGCTCACCAAATCAATTCATCCCAAAAAAAATATCCATCTCCTATAGTGCCTTTTTTCTACATTCCCTAAACTCTCCTGCACTCCATCCTCCATCCAGCGTCCTTAAACGTATTTTTAACTCGAAGGTCACAAGAAACTCATTTTGCAATAAATGTTCGTTTCCCATAAATCGTACACTTTCAAAAATCCAATCTCACCCCTCCCCTCCAAATCTTCCCCATAACCCCTCCCCTCCAAATCTTCCCCATCACCCCTCCCCTCCAAATCTTCCCCATCACCCATCCCTTTCAAATCTCCCCCCTTGCCCCCTCCCTCCTAAACTACCCCCTCACCCCTCCCCGCCAAGACGCCCCCTCGCCCCTCCCCTCCTAGACTCCTGCCTCACCCCTCCCCTCCAAATCTCCCCCATATCCCATCCCTTTCAAATCCCTCCCCTTGTCCCTTCCCTCCCAAACTCCCCCCTCACCCCTCCCCTTCAAATCTCCCCACCCTCATTGCTTCTCAATTTCCCCCCTCTCACTCCCCCTCCTCAAAGCGTCCTCCCCGCTTCTTCCCCCTTCAAACCCTCACCTCCATCTCCCCCAACCTTCTGCCTCGCTCTTCCCCCTCCTCAAATAACACCTCATTGTGGCTCACCCAATCACCATCAAACCTTTTGTCCGCCCCATCCTTCCCTTTCTCCGAGCTATTCTGAAATCTCTGACACACCTTCAACAGCTCTCCCTATCTCTTCCACCTCTTCCACATCTTACCCTACCCCTCCTCCCCCCTGTTCTGTATCTGATGCTCCCCCTTCCTCTTCATTAACGGTATGGACCTCAAACATCCGGGGCCTTCGTTCAAACTTAACTGATCTCTCCATACAGGTTGCTTCTGTCAAACCAGACGTGATCTGCTTAACAGAAACTTTCCTCCTTTATGATGTCTCTGATTCCATAGTATCT
Organism: Myxine glutinosa; assembly: GCF_964187855.1. NCBI lineage: Eukaryota > Metazoa > Chordata > Myxini > Myxiniformes > Myxinidae > Myxine > Myxine glutinosa. Next base: position 5,138,219 of record NC_136265.1, read on the forward strand.
CTCCCGGGCTACTCCCTCCTCCGGTATGATAGACCTGAGCCTCGTCCTGGAGGCGGGGTTGCTATCTTTATCAAAAACTCTCTTCCTCACTCGCCCTGCAGTGCACTCTCTCCACCTCACCCCCAGGAATACCTCTGGCTACGGCTTCCCCTTCGCTCCCACCTCTTGTTCATATGTGTGTTGTACCGTCCACCAAACAGTGATGACTCCATCTACATCTCGCTGTCTGATGATATGGACCAACTTCTATCTACTCATCCCAACTCTCTCTTCCTCATATGTGGTGATTTCAATTGTCACCATGCCAGTTGGCTGGGTGTGGGTACCTCTCTCACCAGCCATGGCTCTTCAGCAAAGGACTTCTGCGACTCACTGGGACTGACACAATCTGTCAATTTCCCGACCCGGATCTCAGTCAACGGAACATCTTCTCTTCTGGACTTGGTTATGACTAACTTCCCTGAAAATGTCTGCTGCTCTTCTTCTGCTCCGATCGGATCATCTGATCATGTCCTTGTTAAAGTGGACATCTCTCTGACCATCCTCAGGGAGCCTGCTCAGCGTCGACGAGTCTGGCATTTCACTCAGGCCAACTGGCACGGTCTTCAAGCAGCCATCAATCATCTGGACTGGTCTCCCATCTCTACCACCTCTGACATCAACTCATCCTGGGAATTCTTCCAAAGTAAATTGCTCTCTCTCATGCACAGATTTATCCCATCTCGTCTTCAGTTGTCATACCCTTCCTCCCGTCCATGGTACACGGAATCTTGTGGTGAGGCTGTTGCCCAGAAACAACTTGCCTTCGTCTCCTGGAAAGCAAATCCAACGGAAGGAAATCTCATTTCCTTTCACAAAGCCCGAAACAAGTGTGTGTCCACCCTCAGGAGAGCCAGGAAACAATATCTCTCCGTTCTCAAGACCGAACTCTCTTATCTGTCTCCCTCTTCCAAATCCTGGTGGCGTCTGGTCAAATCCGTTTCTGGTGTTTGTTGCCCCTCCATCCCCTCCCTTACCTCAAACGGCTACACAGCTGACTCCGCACGTGAAAAAGCTGAATGCCTCAACTCTGTGTTTGCCTCTAAATCTTGTGTCCCAAACCCATCCCTCTCTGTACCCACCATACCCAGTCGTACCCTGCTGCTCCTGGACTCCGTGTCCTTTCCTCCTGACAAGGTGGAAAAGTTTCTGTCAACCCTCGACTCTGATTCTGCAACTGGACCCGACGGCATCAGCCCACGGGTCCTAAAATCCTGCTCTGCTGCTCTAGCTCACCCTCTCTCTGTTCTCTTCACCCTCTCTTTTGCTCAAGGTCAACTGCCATCTGCTTGGAAATCAGCCAACATCACCGCTTTGCACAAAAAGGTGCAAAAACAGATCCTAGCAACTACAGACCAATCAGCCTTCTCCCAATTATCAGCAAAGTCATGGAATCCATCATTGCTTCGGATATGAAATCTTTCCTCTTCTCCAATGGCTTGATCTCTGATCATCAATTTGGTTTCAGACCAGGTCACTCTACTCTGGACATGCTGCTTCTGCTGTCTCAACAATGGATGGAGGTCCTCAATGCCAAACAGGAAATTAGAGCTGTCTCCCTCGACATATCATGTGCCTTCGACACGGTCTGGCACCCCGCTCTGCTCACCAAACTCTCCTCCTTTGGTATCCATGGAAATCTCCACGCATGGCTGGCGGACTTCCTCTCTAGTCGTCGTCAACGTGTGGCCCTGAATGGGTTTCTCTCATCTCCTCTTCCTGTTCAGGCTGGAGTTCCCCAAGGCAGTGTTCTGGGCCCCGTGCTTTTTCTGGTCTTCATCAATGATCTCTCTGACTCTCTCGAAAATCCTCTCTATCTCTTTGCTGATGACTCCACTCTCTGCCGCTCCATTCCTCTTCCCTCAGATCGGCAGTCTGCTGCCTCCTCACTCTCTGAAGACCTGGACAAAATCACAGACTGGTCAAACAAGTGGAACATGTCTTTCAATCCTGACAAATCTCACACTCTTACTATGTCTCTCCGAAAAGATCGACTGGACAACCCTCCCATCTACTTTCTCAACAATCCTCTCCAAGAAGTTCTGTCGCTCAAGATTTTGGGTCTCACTATCTGCCATGATCTTTCTTGGGAAAACCACATTTCCAAGCTGGCCTCCAAAGCCAGTCGCCGACTGGGCATCCTCCGTCGTGCGAAGTCCTTCCTCGGCACACCTGAGCTCCTCACCACATACAAGGCTTTCATCCGCAGCTCAATGGAATACTGTTCTCCCCTATGGGCCGGTGCTCCTGCCTCACACATAGCTCGGCTTCACGCTGTTGAAACCAAAGCTTTCAGAATTATTGGAATCTCCCGCGATGAAGCTATCTCTGAGGGCCTTTCACTCACTCACCGCAGGCAGGTAGGTGGTCTTTCTGTCTTCTACCGACTCCTCTCCGGCCTTGCACCCCCAGCTCTCTCTGTGCTCTGTCCCCCAAATATTCCTACAGGTCGCACAAGATCTGCCAGCAACCCTCTGATGGTTAAACTGCCGAAATCTCGGCTCTCTGCTCACCTTCACTCTTTCATTCCTCTTTTCTCCCGCCTCTGGAACAAACTCCCTCACTCCCTTCAATCCCACTCCTCCCTCCAGGTCTTTAAAACAGCTGTTCACCACCATCTCTTATCTTCCCCCATCCAAAACCTTGATCTTTTCTACCCCCGCTAATTCACCCCAGATCCACCTTGTTTGAAATTCCAACTTATTTCCTGGAAGTCCTGGCAGTGTCCATATGTTTTATACCTCTCCCACCGCCCCCTTCCCATGCCCCCCCCCCCCAAAGCCCTCGCCCTCTCTCAGATCTCTCGATGTCTCCATGTCTCTCGGTCCCTGCTCTCAAATGTTGTGTTTGTGTCCTTCCCCCTCTCTCCCCATCTTGTCTACCGCTCCCGATGTTATATGTTTTATGTGTCGGTTTGTCTTTCTGTGTGATTAATGTTCGCTCTTTCACGAGCCTCGATCTTGTATACAAAAAAAAAAAAAAAAAGAATCTTCTGTAGAATGTGTAATTAATCATATAGAATATCCATTCTATACAGAGTTATATAATTATTTAAATGAATCTTCTGTAGAATGTGTAATTAATCATATAGAATATCCATTCTATACAGAGTTATATAATTATTTAAATGAATCTTCTGTAGAATGTGTAATTAATTATATAGAATATCCATTCTCTACAGAGTTATATAATTATTTAAATGAATCTTCTGTAGAATGTGCAATTAATTATATATAAATATCCATTCTCCACAGTTATATAATTATTTAAATGAATCTTCTGTAGAATGTGTAATTAATTATATAGAATATCCATTCTCCACAGTTATATAATTGTTTAAATGAATCTTCTGTAGAATGTGTAATTAATCATATGGAATTTCCATTCTATACAGAGTTATATAATTATTTAAATGAATCTTCTGTAGAATGTGTAATTAATTATATAGAATATCCATTCTCTACAGAGTTATTTAATTATTTAAATGAATCTTCTGTAGAATGTGCAATTAATTATATATAAATATCCATTCTCCACAGTTATATAATTATTTAAATGAATCTTCTGTAGAATGTGTAATTAATCATATAGAATATCCATTCTATACAGAGTTATATAATTATTTAAATGAATCTTCTGTAGAATGTGTAATTAATTATATAGAATATCCATTCTCCACAGTTATATAATTATTTAAATGAATCTTCTGTAGAATGTGTAATTAATTATATAGAATATCCATTCTCCACAGTTATATAATTATTTAAATGAATCTTCTGTAGAATGTGTAATTAATCATATAGAATATCCATTCTATACAGAGTTATATAATTATTTAAATGAATCTTCTGTAGAATGTATAATTAATTAAATAGAACATCCATTCTATACAGAGTTATATAATTATTTAAATGAATCTTCTGTAGAATGTGTAATTAATTATATAGAACATCCATTCTCTACAGAGTTATATAATTATTTAAATGAATCTTCTATAGAATGTGTAATTAACTATATAGAATATCCATTCTATACAGTTATATAATTATTTAAATGAATCTTCTGTAGAATGTATAATTAATTAAATAGAACATCCATTCTATACAGAGTTATATAATTATTTAAATGAATCTTCTGTAGAATGTGTAATTAATTATATAGAATAATCATTCTCCACAGAGTTATATAATTATTTAAATGAATCTTCTATAGAATGTGGAATTAATTATATGGAATATCCTCAATGCCTTTCTCTTGACAGGCTCTGCGCATGCGCAAGATTGGAGGTCTCGTCTCTTCAAAGCTGTCCATGCGCGCTCGCTTTCGAAGTTAAGTATGCGCATGCGCAAGTAACTTTTCACAATTGTATTTTTGTCGAAACTGTATCTTTCTCTCGGTGTATGTACCTATTGGGGTGTCTTTAATAGTATTCTTGGTGTTGGTTTTTCATACCTGTGTACAGAATCGTCGGTCTTTCGTATCACGTATTCTGAGGCCTAAGTGTAGTACTAGGCTACCGTGTCCAACCTTGGCTTGAGGCTTTGTTTTTGTATCAGCGGTTCTCCGATCGCGCTGCAATTACTTTCCGGTCTCTGTTTTTCACGGTCTTTTCACCCCCATACTTCCTTGTTTTAAAATCTCAAAAAAAAACAAAAAAAAAAACATTTCCTTCTGTTCTTATTCGTTTATTCGTTGTTATTTGTTCGTTCGTTCTTCGACCATGTTGTTTGTGATCACGTGATCACGTTGTTAAAAAATGTCTAATCTGTCCCCTGAAGACCTGTATTCTGTCATATTCCATAACACCTTTTTCTTCCTCTTCTATAAAAGGATGCTTTCAACTTGCTCACCAAATCTATTCATTCCAAAAAAAAATTCCATCTCTTATAGTGCATCTTTCATTCATTCCCTAAACTCTCCAGCACTCCATCCTCCCTCCAGCGTCCTCAAACGTATTTTTGACTCGAATGTCTCAAGAAACTCATTTTGCAATAAATGTTCGTTTTCCATAAATCGTACACTTTTCAAAATCCCATCACCCCAAAATCCCATTTCCCATCACCCTTCCCCTCTAAATCTACCCCCTTGCCCCTCACCTCCAAATCATCCCCATCACCCATCTCTTTCAAATCTTCCCCCTTGCCCCTCCCCTCCAAATCTTCCCAATCACCCATTCCTTTCAAATCTCCCCCCACACCCCTCCCCTCCGAGACTCTCCCTCGCTCCTCCCCTCCTACACTCCCCTCTCACCCCTCCTCCTCAAAGTGGCCTCCCCGCTTCTTCCCCCTTCCAACTTTCACCTTCATCTCCCTCAACCTTCTGCCTCGCTCTTCCCCCTCGTCAAATAACACCTCACTGCGCCTCTCCCAGTCACCATCAAACCTTTTGTCCGCCCCATTCTTTCCTTTCTCCAAGCTATTCTGAAATCTCCGACACACCTTCAACAGCTCTCCCAACCTCTTCCTCCTCTTCCACATCTTACCCTACCGCTCCCCCCCCCCCCCCTGTTCTGTATCCGATGCTCCCCCTTCCTCTTCCTTAACAGTATGGACCTCAAACATTCGGGGCCTTCGCTCAAACGTGTCTGATCTCTCCATACAGGTTGCTTCTGACAAACCAGACGTGATCTGCTTAACAGAAACTTTCCTCCTTCATGATGTCTCTGATTCCTTGGTATCTCTCCCAGGTTACTCCCTCCTCTGGTATGATAGACCTGAGCCTCGTCCTGGAGGTGGGGTTGCTATCTTTATAAAAAACTCTCTTCCTCACTCGCCCTGCACTGCCCTCTCTCCACCTCACCCCCAGGAATACCTTTGGCTACGGCTTCCCCTTCGCTCCCACCTTTTGTTCATATGTGTGTTGTACCGTCCACCAAACAGTGATGACTCCATCTACATCTCGCTGTCTGAGAATATGGACCAACTTCTATCTACCCATCCCAACTCTCTCTTCCTCATATGTGGTGATTTCAACTGTCACCATGCCAGTTGGCTGGGTGTGGGTACCTCTCTCACCAGCCATGGCTCTTCAGCAAAGGACTTCTGTGACTCACTGGGACTGACACAATCTGTCAATTTCCCGACCCGGATTTCAGTCAACGGAGCATCTTCTCTTCTGGACTTGGTTATGACTAACTTCCCTGAAAATGTCTGCTGCTCTTCTTCTGCTCCAATCGGCTCTTCTGATCATGTGCTTGTTAAAGTTGACATCTCTCTGACCATTCTCAGAGAGCCTCCTCAGCGTCGACGAGTCTGGCATTTCACTCAGGCCAACTGGCACGGTCTTCAAGCAGCCATCAATCATCTGGACTGGTCTCCCATCTCTACTGCCTCTGACATAAATTCTTCCTGGGAATTCTTCCAAAGCAAACTGCTCTCTCTCATGCACAGATTTATCCCATCTCGTCTTCTGTTGTCATACCCTTCCTCCCATCCATGGTACACGGAATCTTGTGGTGAGGCTATTGCCCAGAAACAACTTGCTTTCGTCTCCTGGAAAGCAAATCCAACGGAAGGAAATATCAATTCCTTTCACAAAGCCCGAAACAAGTGTGTGTCCACCCTCAGGAGAGCCAGGAAACAATATCTCTCCGTTCTCAGGACCAAACTCTCTTATCTGTCTCCCTCTTCCAAATCCTGGTGGCATCTGGTCAAATCTGTTTCTGGTGTTTGTTCCCCCTCCATCCCCTCCCTCACCTCAAATGGCCACACGGCTGACTCCGCACGTGAAAAAGCTGAATGCCTCAACTCTGTGTTTGCCTCTAAATCTTGTGTCCCAAACCCATCCCTCTCTGTACCCACCGTACCCAGTCGTACCCAGCTGCTCCTGGACTCTGTGTCCTTTCCTCCTGACAAGGTGGAAAAGTTTCTGTCAACCCTCGACTCGGATTCTGCAACTGGACCTGACGGCATCAGCCCACGGGTCCTAAAATCCTGTTCTTCCGCTCTTTCACTCCCTCTCTCTGTTCTCTTCACCCTCTCTTTTGCTCAAGGTCATCTTCCATCTGCTTGGAAATCTGCCAACATCACCGCTTTGCACAAAAAAGGTGCAAAAACAGATCCCAGCAACTACAGACCAATCAGCCTTCTCCCAATTATCAGCAAAGTCATGGAATCCATCATTGCTTCAGATATGAAATCTTTCCTCTTCTCCAATGGCTTGATCTCTGATCATCAATTTGGTTTCAGACCTGGACACTCTACTCTGGACATGCTGCTTCTGCTTTCTCAACAATGGATGGAGGTCCTCAATGCCAAAGAGGAAATTAGAGCAGTCTCCCTTGACATATCACGTGCCTTCGATACGGTCTGGCACCCCGCTCTGCTCACCAAACTCTCCTCTTTTGGTATCCATGGAAATCTCCACGCATGGCTGGCGGACTTCCTCTCTAGTCGTAGTCAACGTGTGGCCCTGAATGGGTTTCTCTCATCTCCTCTTCCTGTTCAGGCTGGAGTTCCACAAGGCAGTGTTCTGGGCCCTGTGCTTTTTCTGGTCTTCATCAATGATCTCTCTGACTCTCTTGAAAATCCTCTGTATCTCTTTGCTGATGACTCTACTCTCTGTCGCTCCATTCTTCATCCCTCAGATCGGCAGTCTGCAGCCTCCTCACTCTCTGCAGACCTGGACAAAATCACAGACTGGGCAAACAAGTGGAACATGTCTTTCAATCCTGACAAATCTCACACTCTTACGATGTCTCTCCGAAAAGACCGACTGGACAACCCTCCCATCCACTTTCTGAATAATCCTCTCCAAGAAGTTCTGTCACTCAAGCTTTTGGGTCTCACTATCTGCCATGATCTTTCCTGGGAAAACCACATTTCAAATCTGGCCTCCAAAGCCAGTCGCCGACTGGGCATCCTCCGTCGTGCGAAGTCCTTCCTTGGCACACCTGAGCTCCTCACCACATACAAGGCTTTCATCCGCAGCTCAATGGAATACTGCTCTCCCCTCTGGGCTGGTGCTCCTGCCTCACACCTAGCTCGTCTTCACGCTGTTGAAACCAAAGCATTCAGAATCATTGGAATCTCCCGCAATGAAGCTAACTCCAAGGGCCTCTCACTCACTCACCGCAGGCAGGTTGGTGGTCTTTCCGTCTTCTACCGACTCCTCTCTGGCCTTGCCCCCCCAGCTCTCTCTGGGCTCTGTCCCGCAAATATTCCTACAGGTCGCACAAGATCTGCCTGCAACCCTCTTATGGTCAAACTGCCAAAATCAAGACTCTCTGCTCACCTTCACTCCTTCATTCCTCTTTTCTCCGGCCTCTGGAACAAACTCCCTCACTCTCTTCAATCCCACTCCACCCTCCAGGTCTTTAAAACAGCTGTTCACCACCATCTCTTATCTTCCCCCATCCAAAACCTTGATCTTTTCTACCCCCGCTTATTTCACCCCAATTACACTTTTTTGAAATACCAACTTCTGTCCTGGAAGTCCTTGGTGTCCTTGTGTTTTAAAGTTCTCCCTCCCCCCCCCCCCCCTTCCCACGCCTCCTCCCCCCATGCCCTCTCCCTTCCACACATCTCCCTGCTCTCAAATGTTGTGTTTGTGTGCTTCCCCTTCTCTCCCCATCTTGTCTTCCGCTCCCTCTTTTTATATATTTTGTTTGTCTGGTTGATTTGTTTGTGAAGTAAATGTTAGCTCTTTCACGAGCCTCGATTCAGTATATTTAAAAATAAAAAAAATAAAAAATCCATTCTCTACAGAGTTATATAATTATTTAAATGAATCTTCTATAGAATGTGTAATTAATTATATAGAACATCCATTCTCTACAGAGTTATATAATTATTTAAATGAATCTTCTGTAGAATGTGTAATTAATTATATAGAATATCCATTCTCCACAGAGTTATATAATTATTTAAATGAATCTTCTGTAGAATGTGTAATTAATTATATAGAATATCCATTCTCCACAGAGTTATATAATTATTTAAATGAATCTTCTATAGAATGTGTAATTAATTATATAGAATATCCATTCTCCACAGTTATATAATTATTTAAATGAATCTTCTATAGAATGTGTAATTAATTATATAGAACATCCATTCTCCGCAGAGTTATATAATTATTTAAATGAATCTTCTATAGAATGTGTAATTAATTATATAGAACATCCATTCTCCGCAGAGTTATATAATTATTTAAATGAATCTTCTGTAGAATGTGTAATTAATTATATAGAATATCCATTCTCTACAGAGTTATATAATTATTTAAATGAATCTTCTGTAGAATGTGTAATTAATCATAGAGAACATCCATTCTCTACAGAGTTATATAATTATTTAAATGAATCTTCTATAGAATGTGTAATTAATTATATAGAACATCCATTCTCTACAGAGTTATATAATTATTTAAATGAATCTTCTGTAGAATGTGTAATTAATCATATAGAACATCCATTCTCTACAGAGTTATATAATTATTTAAATGAATCTTCTGTGGAATGTGTAATTAATTATATAGAATATCCATTCTCCACAGAGTTATATAATTATTTAAATGAATCTTCTGTAGAATGTGTAATTAATTATATAGAATATCCATTCTCCACAGAGTTATATAATTATTTAAATGAATCTTCTATAGAATGTGTAATTAATTATATAGAATATCCATTCTCTACAGAGTTATATAATTATTTAAATGAATCTTCTGTAGAATGTGTAATTAATTATATAGAATATCCATTCTCTACAGAGTTATATAATTATTTAAATGAATCTTCTGTAGAATGTGTAATTAATCATATAGAACATCCATTCTCTACAGAGTTATATAATTATTTAAATGAATCTTCTGTAGAATGTGTAATTAATTATATAGAATATCCATTCTATACAGAGTTATATAATTATTTAAATGAATCTTCTATAGAATGTGTAATTAACTATATAGAATATCCATTCTATACAGAGTTATATAATTATTTAAATGAATCTTCTGTAGAATGTATAATTAATTAAATAGAACATCCATTCTCTACAGAGTTATATAATTATTTAAATGAATCTTCTGTAGAATGTGTAATTAATTATATAGAACATCCATTCTCTACAGAGTTATATAATTATTTAAATGAATCTTCTGTAGAATGTATAATTAATTAAATAGAACATCCATTCTCTACAGAGTTATATAATTATTTAAATGAATCTTCTGTAGAATGTGTAATTAATTATATAGAACATCCATTCTATACAGAGTTATATAATTATTTAAATGAATCTTCTGTAGAATGTGTAATTAATTATATAGAATATCCATTCTATACAGAGTTATATAATTATTTAAATGAATCTTCTGTAGAATGTGTAATTAATTATATAGAATATCCATTCTCCACAGTTATATAATTGTTTAAATGAATCTTCTGTAGAATGTGTAATTAATCATATAGAATATCCATTCTATACAGAGTTATATAATTATTTAAATGAATCTTCTGTAGAATGTGTACTTAATCATATAGAATATCCATTCTCTACAGAGTTATATAATTATTTAAATGAATCTTCTGTAGAATGTGTAATTAATTATATAGAACATCCATTCTCTACAGAGTTATATAATTGTTTAAATGAATCTTCTGTAGAATGTGTAATTAATCATATAGAATATCCATTCTATACAGAGTTATATAATTATTTAAATGAATCTTCTGTAGAATGTGTACTTAATCATATAGAATATCCATTCTCTACAGAGTTATATAATTATTTAAATGAATCTTCTGTAGAATGTGTAATTAATTATATAGAATATCCATTCTATACAGAGTTATATAATTATTTAAATGAATCTTCTGTAGAATGTGTAATTAATTATATAGAATATCCATTCTCTACAGAGTTATATAATTATTTAAATGAATCTTCTGTAGAATGTATAATTAATTATATAGAATATCCATTCTCTACAGAGTTATATAATTATTTAAATGAATCTTCTGTAGAATGTGTAATTAATTATATAGAATATCCATTCTATACAGAGTTATATAATTATTTAAATGAATCTTCTGTAGAATGTGTAATTAATTATATAGAATATCCATTCTATACAGAGTTATATAATTATTTAAATGAATCTTCTGTAGAATGTGTAATTAATTATATAGAACATCCATTCTCCACAGAGTTATATAATTATTTAAATGAATCTTCTGTAGAATGTGTAATTAATTATATAGAACATCCATTCTCCACAAAGTTAAATAGATATTTTAAAAGAAGGAATCAGAATAATAAAAGGTAAAAATTCTGATAGTGAAATGAGATCGGAGCGCTTCGAGCAACTTTCTATGGGAACACATGTTGGGAACGTGGTGGTAACATTGGCATGGAGGTGGCTTGGGTTGGTTGGGGGATTTGGGAAAGAGACAAGTGAAATGAAATTGAGAATGGATGGGTGGGGTGGAGGAAAAGGAGAAAATAAGTGCCCCTCCCCAGAAACCACCCACCTATAAAAACATTCTTTCACACAACTTGCAATCCCGTGAGGCTCCAGCGAGGTTCCCGTGAGGCTCCAGCGAGGTTCCCGTGAGGCTCCAGCGAGGTTCCCGTGAGGCTCTAGCGAGGTTCCCGTGAGGCTCCAGCGAGGTTCCCGTGAGGCTCCAGCGAGGTTCCCGTGAGGCTCCAGCGAGGTTCCCGTGAGGCTCCAGCGAGGTTCCCGTGAGGCTCCATTGAGGTTCCCGTGAGGCTCCATCGAGGTTCCCGTGAGGCTCCAGCGAGGTTCTCGTGAGGCTCCAGCGAGGTTCTCGTGAGGTTCTGACGAGGTTCCCATGAGGTTCTCGTGAGGTTCCTGCTGCTCTGTCCAACATGCCTGTATCCAAACAAGCAGGTGGGCTCATATTGAAAAGTACAATTTCATCCATCGTCCATTAAATTTGAGCAAAGTTGGTTGTGTTGTTGGTATTTTACAAGTTGTTGTTGATTAAAAAGTTTTAAAATGTCATTTTATAATCTGGCCGATGTAAAAAGATGTGAAATAATTAAATAACCAGTCAAATGTCAGCTTTGTTTTTAGCGTTTCCTAATCTGTTGATTGGAAGGCAGATATCTAATGGATTAGCGGGGTGTTGGATTTCAATACTTGTCATAGATATTGTGCTGTGAGTGATGGTGCTTGGTGTATCGCACTGCAGCACCACCCATGTACCTTGTGCTTGGTGTATCGCACTGCAGCACCACCCATGTACCTTGTGCTTGGTGTATCGCACTGCAGCACCACCCATGTACCTTGTGCTGGTGCTGGTGCTTGGTGTATCAGACTGCCGCACCACCCATGTACCTTGTGCTGGTGCTGGTGCTTGGTGTATCAGACTGCAGCACTACCCATGTACCTTGTGTTGGTGGTGTATCAGACTGCCGCACCACCCATGTACCTTGTGCTGGTGCTTGGTGTATCGCACTGCAGCACCACCCATGTACCTTGTGTTGGTGGTGTATCGCACTGCCGCACCACCCATGTACCTTGTGCTTGGTGTATCGCACTGCAGCACCACCCATGTACCTTGTGCTGGTGCTTGGTGTATCAGACTGCCGCACCACCCATGTACCTTGTGCTGGTGCTTGGTGTATCAGACTGCCGCACCACCCATGTACCTTGTGCTGGTGCTTGGTGTATCAGACTGCCGCACCACCCATGTACCTTGTGTTGGTGGTGTATCGCACCGCACCACCCATGTACCTTGTGCTGGTGCTTGGTGTATCAGACTGCCGCACCACCCATGTACCTTGTGCTGGTGCTTGGTGTATCAGACTGCCGCACCACCCATGTACCTTGTGTTGGTGGTGTATCGCACTGCAGCACCACCCATGTTCCTTGTGCTGGTGCTTGGGGTATCAGACTGCAGCACTGCAGCACCATTATGGCCTACTGATATTACGGCCCACTGCTATTACGGCCCACTGCTATAATGGCACACTGCTATAATGGCACACTGCTATAATGGCACACTGCTATTACGGCCCACTGCTATAATGGCACACTGCTATAATGGCACACTGCTATAATGGCACACTGCTATTATGGCCCACTGCTATAATGGCACACTGCTATAATGGCACACTGCTATAATGGCACACTGCTATTATGGCCCACTGCTATAATGGCACACTGCTATTATGGCCCACTGCTATTACGGCACACTGCTATAATGGCACACTGCTATAATGGCACACTGCTATAATGGCACACTGCTATAATGGCACACTGCTATTACGGCCCACTGCTATAATGGCACACTGCTATAATGGCACACTGCTATAATGGCACACTGCTATAATGGCACACTGCTATTACGGCACACTGCTATAATGGCACACTGCTATAATGGCACACTGCTATAATGGCACACTGCTATTACGGCCCACTGCTATAATGGCACACTGCTATAATGGCACACTGCTATAATGGCACACTGCTATAATGGCACACTGCCATTATGGCCCACTAATATATTGGCCCACTGATATTATGGCCCACTGCTATTATGGCCCACTAATATATTGGCCCACTGATATTATGGCCCACTGCTATTATGGCCCACTAATATATTGGCCCACTGATATTATGGCCCACTGCTATTATGGCCCACTGCTATTATGGCCCACTGCTATTATGGCCCACTGCTATAATGGCACACTGCTATAATGCCACACTGCTATAATGGCACACTGCTATAATGGCACACTGCTATAATGGCACACTGCTATAATGGCCCAATGCTATAATGACACTGCTATAATGGCCCACTGCTATAATGACACACTGCTATAATGACACACTGCTTTTCATGGCACACTGCTATAATGACACACTGCTATAATGGCCCAATGCTATAATGACACTGCTATAATGGCCCACTGCTATAATGGCCCACTGCTATAATGACACACTGCTTTTCATGGCACACTGCTATAATGACACACTGCTATAATGGCACACTGCTATTATGGCCCACTGCTATTATGGCCCACTGCTATAACGACACACTGCTATAATGGCACACTGCTATAATGGCACACTGCTATAATGGCACACTGCTATAATGACACACTGCTATAATGGCCCACTGCTATTATGGCCCACTGCTATTATGGCCCACTGCTATAATGACACACTGCTATAATGGCACACTGCTATAATGGCACACTGCTATAATGGCCCACTGCTATTACGGCCCACTGTTATTATGGCCCACTGCTATTATGGCCCACTGCTATTATGGCCCACTGCTATTATGGCCCACTGCTATTATGGCCCACTGCTATAATGGCCCACTGCTATTATGGCCCACTGCTATTATGGCCCACTGCTATAATGACACACTGCTATAATGGCACACTGCTATAATGGCACACTGCTATTATGGCCCACTGCTATAATGACACACTGCTATAATGGCACACTGCTATAATGGCACACTGCTATAATGGCACACTGCTATAATGGCACACTGCTATTACGGCCCACTGCTATTATGGCCCACTGCTATTATGGCCCACTGCTATTATGGCCCACTGCTATTATGGCCCACTGCTATTATGGCCCACTGCTATTATGGCCCACTGCTATTATGGCCCACTGCTATTATGGCCCACTGCTATTATGGCCCACTGCTATTATGGCCCACTGCTATTATGGCCCACTGCTATTATGGCACACTGCTATTATGGCCCACTGCTATTATGGCCCACTGCTATTATGGCCCACTGCTGTTATGACCCATAGATTTTTGCCATGGGATATGTCCGTCATAATTTAATTGTTCCCTCACATTGTGTCACATGTCAGAAATATAAAGTTTCAGATTTTTCAGATAATGATTTAAATTCAACCAATCATGGCTGGAATAACACTTCACCGATGAGTTCATCGTTATCACTATATATACCCCATGGGGAGTTGATGACATATTCTAAGTTTAAATAGATTTTGTTGAGTGGTTTGCGAGAAAATGTTGTCCAATTGTTTTTCCTTTAATCCAATGTGGCTGCCATACCATGTGACCTATGTCGTCAGGGTTACGAATACAACATTCGCCACGAGGAGTCTTTCCTATGTTTAAAGTTTCGCATCGATCGGACAAGCGGTTGCAGAGAAAACCATTTTTGAAGCGAAAATACATGTATACAAATGCGGACATGCACAAACACACAAATACAGAGACAGACAGACAGGAGCAGGTCTTCAAAGACAGACAGACAATGGTCTCGCATCCCCTTCACAGCGAAATTAAAGAACCAGGACCACGAGAACATCGGACGTGTGCGGACATCATGTGGATGCGGCCATTGATCAAAGTACCTATAAAGAGTGGTTTTGGGGTTGAGGTCACCGAGAGCGGTTTCACACTGATATCCAATGTCACTTTGAGTGGCAGTCGGAGGTCTCAAGTTGGAATGGTGATGTTACCGCAATGGTCGAACAGCTAACTCAGCAAAACCCTTTCGGTTCAGCATCGTCATCGCAGCTGTTCACATCACGTAATGCTTTCCATTGCTGGATCATTATGTTCATTATTTTTCAGGGTTTTTAGCCTCCAACTTAACCCTGTTGTGTTTCAATTGTACTTACTCACACAAATTACGAACTAATTGAACTAATTACATATTATTACCTAATCTTATTATAATAGAGCAAACGTATATGGTTATGGATGTGACCAAAAGGTCTTCTTCTTCTTCTTCAAATAAAATTATTAACACCCTCTTAATTAACCCTCTTAATTACGTCTAAACTGCTGAGACCCCTCAGACCTTTGACGACCCTTTAATTCCATCAAGACCAAAAACACCCCGAAGACCCAAAATACCCCAAAGTCCGAAAACACCCTGAAGATACAAAACAACCTGAAGACCACAAAGACCTTTAAAGACCCTCAAGAACCAAAAGACCCCAAAGACCCAAAACACACCAAAGACACAAAATACCCTTAAAGGTCCAGAAGATCCAAAAGACACTGAAGACACAAATGGCACCAAAGACCCAAAAGACCCCGAAGACTCAAAACACCCCGAAGACCCAAAATACCCTGAAGACCCAAGAGACCCAAAGACCCTTAAACACCCAGAGGAACCAAAAGACCCTTAAGACCCAAAAGCCCCTGAAGACACCAAAGACCCTGAAGACCCCAAAAGACCCCCAAAGACTCAAAACTCCCTGAAGACCCAAAAGACCCAGAAGACCCAAAATACCCTGAAGACGCAAAACACCCCGAAGACCCTAAAAGACCCTTATCACCAAAATACCCTGAAATACTCCGAAGAACCAAAATACCCCAAAGACCCAAACTACCCTTAAAGGCCCAGAGGATCCAAAAGACCCTGAAGACCCAAATGGCCCTGAAGAGCCAAAACACCATGAAGACCCAAAAGACACCGAAATGGTCAAAGATGCCTATCCCTCTGAAACGACGTGTGGTGAGGCACACGGAGCACGCTGCGTCATGCTAGTTGTACTAACACAAATTATGACCTAATTGTACTAATCACACTAACTATTACCTAATTGTACTTGATCACACAAATTATTATCTCATTGTACTAATCACAGAAACTATTACCTAATTGTACTAATCACACAAACTATTACCTAATTGTACTTGATCTCACAAATTATTACCTCATTGTACTAATCACACAAACTATTACCTAATTGTAATAATCACACAAACTATTACCTAATTGTACTAATCACACAAAATATTACCTAATTGTACTTGTTCACACAAACTATTACCTAATTGTACTAATCACACTAACTATTACCTAATTGTACTTGATCACACAAATTATGACCTAATTGTACTAATCACACTAACTATTACCTAATTGTCCTTGTTCACACAAACTATTACCTAATTGTCCTTGTTCACACAAACTATTACCTAATTGTCCTTGTTCACACAAACTATTACCTAATTGTCCTTGTTCACACAAACTATTACCTAATTGTCCTTGTTCACACAAACTATTACCTAATTGTCCTTGTTTACACAAACTATTACCTAATTGTAATAATCACACAAACTATTACCTAATTGTACTTGTTCACACAAACTATTACCTAATTGTCCTTGTTCACACAAACTATTACGTAATTGTCCTTGTTCACACAAACTATTACCTAATTGTAATAATCACACAAACTATTACCTAATTGTACTTGTTCACACAAACTATTACCGAATTGTCCTTGTTCACACAAACTATTACCTAATTGTCCTTGTTCACACAAACTATTACCGAATTGTCCTTGTTCACACAAACTATTACCTAATTGTCCTTGTTCACACAAACTATTACCTAATTGTCCTTGTTCACACAAACTATTACCTAATTGTCCTTGTTCACACAAACTATTACCTAATTGTAATAATCACACAAACTATTACCTAATTGTACTTGTTCACACAAACTATTACCGAATTGTCCTTGTTCACACAAACTATTACCGAATTGTCCTTGTTCACACAAACTATTACCTAATTGTCCTTGTTCACACAAACTATTACCTAATTGTCCTTGTTCACACAAACTATTACCTAATTGTCCTTGTTCACACAAACTATTACCTAATTGTAATAATCACACAAACTATTACCTAATTGTACTTGTTCACACAAACTATTACCGAATTGTCCTTGTTCACACAAACTATTACCTAATTGTCCTTGTTCACACAAACTATTACCGAATTGTCCTTGTTCACACAAACTATTACCTAATTGTCCTTGTTCACACAAACTATTACCTAATTGTCCTTGTTCACACAAACTATTACCTAATTGTCCTTGTTCACACAAACTATTACCTAATTGTAATAATCACACAAACTATTACCTAATTGTACTTGTTCACACAAACTATTACCGAATTGTCCTTGTTCACACAAACTATTACCGAATTGTCCTTGTTCACACAAACTATTACCTAATTGTCCTTGTTCACACAAACTATTACCGAATTGTCCTTGTTCACACAAACTATTACCTAATTGTCCTTGTTCACACAAACTATTACCTAATTGTCCTTGTTCACACAAACTATTACCTAATTGTAATAATCACACAAACTATTACCTAATTGTCCTTGTTCACACAAACTATTACCTAATTGTACTTGTTCACACAAACTATTACCTAATTGTCCTTGTTCACACAAACTATTACCTAATTGTACTTGTTCACACAAACTATTACCTAATTGTCCTTGTTCACACAAACTATTACCTAATTGTCCTTGTTCACACAAACTATTACCTAATTGTCCTTGTTCACACAAACTATTACCTAATTGTCCTTGTTCACACAAACTATTACCTAATTGTCCTTGTTCACACAAACTATTACCTAATTGTCCTTGTTCACACAAACTATTACCTAATTGTCCTTGTTCACACTAACTATTACCTAATTGTACTTGATCACACAAATTATTATCTCATTGTACTAATCACAGAAACTATTACCTAATTGTACTAATCACACAAACTATTACCTAATTGTACTTGATCTCACAAATTATTACCTCATTGTACTAATCACACAAACTATTACCTAATTGTACCAATCACAGAAAATATTACCTAATTGTAATAATCACACGAACTATTACCTAATTGTACTAATCACACAAAATATTACCTAATTGTACTTGTTCACACAAACTATTACCTAATTGTAATAATCACACAAATTATTACCTAATTGTAATAATCACACAAACTATTACCTAATTGTACTTGTTCACACAAACTATTACCTAATTGGACTTGTTCACACAAACTATTACCTAATTGTCCTTGTTCACACAAACTATTACCTAATTGTCCTTGTTCACACAAACTATTACCTAATTGTCCTTGTTCACACAAACTATTACCTAATTGTACTTGTTCACACAAACTATTACCTAATTGTCCTTGTTCACACAAACTATTACCGAATTGTCCTTGTTCACACAAACTATTACCTAATTGTAATAATCACACAAACTATTACCTAATTGTACTTGTTCACACGAACTATTACCTAATTGTACTTGTTCACACAAACTATTACCTAATTGTACTTGTTCACACAAACTATTACCTAATTGTACTTGTTCACACAAACTATTACCTAATTGTACTTGTTCACACAAACTATTACCTAATTGTAATAATGACACAAACTATTACCTAATTGTCCTTGTTCTCACAAACTATTACCGAATTGTAATAATCACACAAACTATTACCTAATTGTCCTTGTTCACACAAACTATTACCTAATTGTACTTGTTCACACAAACTATTACCTAATTGTCCTTGTTCACACAAACTATTACCTAATTGTCCTTGTTCACACAAACTATTACCTAATTGTCCTTGTTCACACAAACTATTACCTAATTGTACTTGTTCACACAAACTATTACCTAATTGTCCTTGTTCACACAAACTATTACCTAATTGTACTTGTTCACACAAACTATTACCGAATTGTACTTGTTCACACAAACTATTACCTAATTGTACTTGTTCACACAAACTATTACCTAATTGTACTTGTTCACACAAACTATGACCTAATTGTCCTTGTTCACACAAACTATTACCTAATTGTCCTTGTTCACACAAACTATTACCTAATTGTCCTTGTTCACACAAACTATTACCTAATTGTCCTTGTTCACACAAACTATTACCTAATTGTCCTTGTTCACACAAACTATTACCTAATTGTCCTTGTTCAAACTAACTATTACCTAATTGTACTTGATCACACAAATTATTATCTCATTGTACTAATCACAGAAACTATTACCTAATTGTACTAATCACACAAACTATTACCTAATTGTACTTGATCTCACAAATTATTACCTCATTGTACTAATCACACAAACTATTACCTAATTGTACCAATCACAGAAAATATTACCTAATTGTAATAATCACACGAACTATTACCTAATTGTACTAATCACACAAAATATTACCTAATTGTACTTGTTCACACAAACTATTACCTAATTGTAATAATCACACAAATTATTACCTAATTGTTATAATCACACAAACTATTACCTAATTGTACTTGTTCACACAAACTATTACCTAATTGGACTTGTTCACACAAACTATTACCTAATTGTCCTTGTTCACACAAACTATTACCTAATTGTCCTTGTTCACACAAACTATTACCTAATTTTCCTTGTTCACACAAACTATTACCTAATTGTCCTTGTTCACACAAACTATTACCTAATTGTCCTTGTTCACACAAACTATTACCTAATTGTACTAATCACACAAAATATTACCTAATTGTACTTGTTCACACAAACTATTACCTAATTGTAATAATCACACAAATTATTACCTAATTGTAATAATCGCACAAACTATTACCTAATTGTACTTGTTCACACAAACTATTACCTAATTGGACTTGTTCACACAAACTATTACCTAATTGTCCTTGTTCACACAAACTATTACCTAATTTTCCTTGTTCACACAAACTATTACCTAATTGTCCTTGTTCACACAAACTATTACCTAATTGTCCTTGTTCACACAAACTATTACCTAATTGTCCTTGTTCACACAAACTATTACCTAATTGTCCTTGTTCACACAAACTATTACCTAATTGTCCTTGTTCACACAAACTATTACCTAATTGTCCTTGTTCACACAAACTATTACCTAATTGTCCTTGTTCACACAAACTATTACCTAATTGTCCTTGTTCACACAAACTATTACCTAATTGTCCTTGTTCACACAAACTATTACCTAATTGTCCTTGTTCACACAAACTATTACCTAATTGTACTTGTTCACACAAACTATTACCTAATTGTCCTTGTTCACACAAACTATTACCTAATTGTAATAATCGCACAAACTATTACCTAATTGTCCTTGTTCACACAAACTATTACCTAATTGTAATAATCGCACAAACTATTACCTAATTGTCCTTGTTCACACAAACTATTACCTAATTGTAATAATCGCACAAACTATTACCTAATTGTCCTTGTTCACACAAACTATTACCTAATTGTAATAATCGCACAAACTATTACCTAATTGTACTTGTTCACACAAACTATTACCTAATTGTCCTTGTTCACACAAACTATTACCTAATTGTAATAATCACACAAACTATTACCTAATTGTCCTTGTTCACACAAACTATTACCTAATTGTACTTGTTCACACAAACTATTACCGAATTGTCCTTGTTCACACAAACTATTACCTAATTGTCCTTGTTCACACAAACTATTACCGAATTGTCCTTGTTCACACAAACTATTACCTAATTGTCCTTGTTCACACAAACTATTACCTAATTGTCCTTGTTCACACAAACTATTACCTAATTGTCCTTGTTCACACAAACTATTACCTAATTGTCCTTGTTCACACAAACTATTACCTAATTGTAATAATCACACAAACTATTACCTAATTGTACTTGTTCACACAAACTATTACCGAATTGTCCTTGTTCACACAAACTATTACCTAATTGTCCTTGTTCACACAAACTATTACCTAATTGTACTTGTTCACACAAACTATTACCTAATTGTCCTTGTTCACACAAACTATTACCGAATTGTCCTTGTTCACACAAACTATTACCTAATTGTCCTTGTTCACACAAACTATTACCTAATTGTCCTTGTTCACACAAACTATTACCTAATTGTACTTGTTCACACAAACTATTACCGAATTGTCCTTGTTCACACAAACTATTACCTAATTGTACTTGTTCACACAAACTATTACCTAATTGTACTTGTTCACACAAACTATTACCGAATTGTCCTTGTTCACACGAACTATTACCTAATTGTACTAATCACACAAAATATTACCTAATTGTACGTGTTCACACAAACTATTACCCAATTGTAATAATCACACAAACTATTACCTAATTGTACTTGTTCACACAAACTATTACCTAATTGTCCTTGTTCACACAAACTATTACCTAATTGTCCTTGTTCACACAAACTATTACCTAATTGTCCTTGTTCACACAAACTATTACCTAATTGTACTTGTTCACACAAACTATTACCTAATTGTACTTGTTCACACAAACTATTACCGAATTGTCCTTGTTCACACAAACTATTACCTAATTGTCCTTGTTCACACAAACTATTACCTAATTGTCCTTGTTCACACAAACTATTACCTAATTGTCCTTGTTCACACAAACTATTACCTAATTGTCCTTGTTCACACAAACTATTACCTAATTGTCCTTGTTCACACAAACTATTACCGAATTGTCCTTGTTCACACAAACTATTACCTAATTGTACTTGTTCACACAAACTATTACCTAATTGTACTTGTTCACACAAACTATTACCGAATTGTCCTTGTTCACACGAACTATTACCTAATTGTACTAATCACACAAAATATTACCTAATTGTACGTGTTCACACAAACTATTACCCAATTGTAATAATCACACAAACTATTACCTAATTGTACTTGTTCACACAAACTATTACCTAATTGTAATAATCACACAAACTATTACCTAATTGTCCTTGTTCACACAAACTATTACCTAATTGTAATAATCACACAAACTATTACCTAATTGTACTTGTTCACACAAACTATTACCTAATTGTAATAATCACACAAACTATTACCTAATTGTACTTGTTCACACAAACTATTACCCAATTGTAATAATCACACAAACTATTACCTAATTGTCCTTGTTCACACAAACTATTACCTAATTGTAATAATCACACAAACTATTACCTAATTGTACTTGTTCACACAAACTATTACCGAATTGTCCTTGTTCACACAAACTATTACCTAATTGTCCTTGTTCACACAAACTATTACCTAATTGTACTTGTTCACACAAACTATTACCTAATTGTCCTTGTTCACACAAACTATTACCGAATTGTCCTTGTTCACACAAACTATTACCTAATTGTCCTTGTTCACACAAACTATTACCTAATTGTCCTTGTTCACACAAACTATTACCTAATTGTACTTGTTCACACAAACTATTACCGAATTGTCCTTGTTCACACAAACTATTACCTAATTGTACTTGTTCACACAAACTATTACCTAATTGTACTTGTTCACACAAACTATTACCTAATTGTCCTTGTTCACACAAACTATTACCTAATTGTACTTGTTCACACAAACTATTACCGAATTGTCCTTGTTCACACGAACTATTACCTAATTGTCCTTGTTCACACAAACTATTACCTAATTGTCCTTGTTCACACAAACTATTACCTAATTGTCCTTGTTCACACAAACTATTACCGAATTGTCCTTGTTCACACAAACTATTACCGAATTGTCCTTGTTCACACAAACTATTACCTAATTGTACTAATCACACAAAATATTACGTAATTGTACGTGTTCACACAAACTATTACCCAATTGTAATAATCACACAAACTATTACCTAATTGTACTTGTTCACACAAACTATTACCTAATTGTCCTTGTTCACACAAACTATTACCTAATTGTCCTTGTTCACACAAACTATTACCTAATTGTCCTTGTTCACACAAACTATTACCTAATTGTCCTTGTTCACACAAACTATTACCTAATTGTCCTTGTTCACACAAACTATTACCTAATTGTACTTGTTCACACAAACTATTACCGAATTGTCCTTGTTCACACAAACTATTACCGAATTGTCCTTGTTCACACAAACTATTACCGAATTGTCCTTGTTCACACAAACTATTACCTAATTGTCCTTGTTCACACAAACTATTACCTAATTGTCCTTGTTCACACAAACTATTACCTAATTGTCCTTGTTCACACAAACTATTACCTAATTGTCCTTGTTCACACAAACTATGACCTAATTGTCCTTGTTCACACAAACTATTACCTAATTGTCCTTGTTCACACAAACTATTACCTAATTGTCCTTGTTCACACAAACTATTACCTAATTGTCCTTGTTCACACAAACTATTACCTAATTGTCCTTGTTCACACAAACTATTACCTAATTGTCCTTGTTCACACAAACTATTACCTAATTGTCCTTGTTCACACAAACTATTACCTAATTGTCCTTGTTCACACAAACTATTACCTAATTGTCCTTGTTCACACAAACTATTACCTAATTGTAATAATATTACCGCTGTGTGCTCCACCCCAGTTCTGTATAAACTGCTAATGTCCTCATTATTTTCTCTCATTTCCTTCATCTTTGTTCATGCCCGTCATCCCTGTTGCTCTTGCAAGCGAAAATCGATCTGTAAGAGGAATTCCAGGATCAGCAGAAGGCTCACGTCTCAGCTGAATATAGCACTCTCGGAGGGATGAGTGACACGGGAGGATGGGAGCCAGGGATGGGAAAACAAGGATAGATGATAGGAAACAGAGAGGCAACGGAAAAAGATTTACGACAAAAACAAAATGAAGGAGAGACAATGTACGCAGTACCTTCAGAAAGTATTCACACTCCTTGACTTTTTTCACGTTTTGTTGTCCCAACCTGGAATTGGAATGGATTTAAACCGAGATTGTTTTTGTCAATGATCTACGCATAACACCCCAAAATGTCAAAGTGCATTTTCTTTTGAGAAATTTTCACAAACTAATTAAAAATGATATACAGAAATATATAATTTATATAAGTATTCAACCCCCTGAGTCAATACTTCATAGAAGCGCCTTTGGCAGCGATTACAGCTTCGAGTCTTCTTGGGCTTGTCTGCATCAGCTTTTACATCTGGATTTCGGGAGTTTCTCCCATTATTCCCTGCAGATTTGCTCAAGCTGTGTTAAGATGGATGGAGAGTGTCAGTGAACAGCAATATTCAAGTGTTTCCACAGATTATATCAATGGGATTCAAGTGTCGGCTTTGGCTGGGCCATTCCAGGACCTTCACGTTTTTGTTCCGAAGCCATTCCAGTGTTGCTTTGGCTGTATGATGGGGTCATTGTCCTGTTGGAACGTAAATCTTCGCCACAGCCTAAGGTATTTTGCTCTCTGGAGCAGGTTCTCCTCAAGGATTTGCCTGTATTTGGCTCCATTCATCGTTCCCTCTATCCTTACAAATCTTCCAGTCCGAGCCGCTGAAAAGCTACAAGCCGATGGGTTTTTTTTATCAACGGGTCAAAGGTCAAGGTTGCGTAAATCACCAATATTCACCCGATTGACCTGAAGTTTAAATAATTTGCATATCAGGTCACTGAATTGGTTCACTAATGAAAAGGGAGGAGTCGATTATTATTATTTTTTCGATCAAAAGGTCAAGGTTGACATAAAATCGTCAATTTTCATCCAATTGACTTGAAATTTTAAGAATTTGCATAATGAGTCACAGAGGTGGATCACCAATCAACAGATAGAAGCTGATTAATTTTTTTAGATGTAAAACTCAAAGATCAAGGCTGCATAAAATCAATTTTCATTTTGTATGTTTTTAACTGGGCTTCGCATTTTCAGATGCTTTCTAGTTTTTATTGTTTTGTAAAAAAAAATGTCGAAAAAACTCCATTTTGACATTATGGGGTATTTTATGCAGATCATTGACAAATAACCCGGTGTGTACCCTGGACTAGAATAGGTAAACCGTATCCCTGCGTGTCGTAAGAGGCGACTAAGAGGGTTGGCGTCAGGAAGGGCATCCGGCCATAAAAACATTGCCTCAAAAAGAGAACCATGACAATTACAACTACATGTGGGCAGGGTACAGCCCGAAGTGGAGATCGGTTTCTGAGGTTTGCGACATGGAATGTAGGGACAATGACAGGGAGATCAGGAGAAGTGGTGGAAGTATTGGTCAGAAAAAGAGTGGACATATGTTGTGTGCAAGAGACGAGATGGAAGGGAAGTGGTGTGAGAATGGTGAAGGACAGGCAGGCACAGAAATACAAGTTTGTGTGGCAAGGGTGCCCGGAGGGCGTGAATGGTGTTGGTGTCCTGTTTTCTGAGGAGTTTGTAGACAGTGTGGTGAGTGTGACTAGAGTGAGTGATAGGTTTATGATGGTGAAAATGATGATTGGAAAGCTCTTGGTGAACGTCATCTCGGGATATGCTCCACAGGTTGGTCGGAGCGATGAAGAGAAGGACAAGTTCTGGTGTGCGATAGAGAGCTGATGGAAAACGTGAAAGATGAGGAAGTTGTTGTGGTGGGAGGAGACCTAAATGGACATGTGGGAAGGAGTATGGACGGTTTTGAGGGAGTTCATGGAGGTTACGGATATGGTGTGAGAAATGGAGAAGGTGAAAGGATTTTGGAGTTTGCTGATGGAGCTGATTTGTTGATTTGTAATACTCAGTTCCCGAAAGAGGATAATAAGCTTGTTACATACACGTCAGGTGGGTCGACGACAACCGTTGACTACCTGATGGTGCGTAGGCGAAATAGGGGGCACCTCCGGGACACAAAGGTGATCCCGGGGGAGGAGGCTGTTTCACAGCACCACTTGGTTGTCTGCGACATAAGGGTGAAAGGTGTGAGGAGAGCTCGGCGGGTGAAGTACCAACCGAGAATGAAGGTGTGGAGGTTGAAAGAGATGACAGTAAGGGAGGCATTAAAAGAGAGGCTGAGTCAGGTCGAGGATGATGTGGTTGAGCTTGAACGTGGTTGGATGTCAATGAAAGATAGTCTGTTGGGAGCCGTTGGTGAGGTATGTGGATGGACAAAAGGACCACCGAGGCACTTGGAAACATGGTGGTGGGATGAGGAAGTTGGAAAGAGGATTGACGAGAAGAGGAGGAAGTTCAAGGAGTGGCAGAAGGCGAAGGGTATGGGGGCAGAAAAAGCAGAGCATGAAAGTTATAAGGCAGCCAGGAAGGCTGCAAAGAAAGAGGTAGCAAAGGCGCAGGAGGCATGGAGGAAAATGTTCGGAGAAAGCTTGGATTCAGAAGAGGGTCAGAGAGCGGTATATATGGAAATGCTGTTGAATACAGAGAATGAATGGGAGGTCAACATAGAGAGTAACCCAGTTTTATGACCGGCAGAGAAGATAACTGAGAAGGAAGTTGAGGAAGCGATAAAAGCAATGAAGAGTATAAAAGCGGGAGGGCCAACGGGAGTTGTGGGAGATATGTTGAAGGCAGCAGGAAGTTGGGGTGTGAAGAGAATGACAGAGATCTGTAATCTGGTGGTGAAAGAAGGCCGCATTCCACTGGATTGGGAACTGAGTACCCTCGTCCCTCTATACAAGGGGAAAGGTGACCCTCTGGAGTGTGGCTCGTACCGAGCGATAAAGTTATTGGAGCATGGAATGAAGGTATTGGAAAGGGTGTTGGAAAGGAGGATAAGGAAGAAGGTGAAGATCGACGAAATGCAGTTTGGATTTATGCCAGGAAGAGGAATGACAGACGCACTCTTTATTGTGAGGCAGTTGCAGGAGAAGTACATGGAGAAGAGGAAGAAGTTGTTTCTTGGGTTTGTTGATCTGGAGAAAGCATTCAATAGGGTTCCACGTGAAGTAGTGACATGGGCATTGAGGAAGTTAGGAGTGGAGGAATGGTTGATCAGAGTAGTGATGGCAATGTACAAAAGAGCGTGCACAGCTGTAAGGACGAAGGACGGGAACAGTGGTGAGTTTGAGGTGAAGGTGGGAGTGCATCAGGGGTCGGTACTAAGTCCACTACTATTTGTAGCTGTGATGGAGGTGCTGGCTCAGAACGTAAAGGAGGGTTTACCGTGGGAGTTGTTGTATGCAGATGATCTGGTGTTGATTGCGGAAAGTATGGATGGACTGACGGAAAAGATGAACAAGTGGCAGGAATGTATGGAGACAAAAGGTCTGAAGGTGAATATGGGAAAGACGAAGGTGATGGAAAGTGGTAAAGCATCTGGTGAGGTGGAAAGAACTGGGAAGTGGCCACGTGCTGTGTGCAGGAAGGGTGTCAGAGTGAACTTCATTCAATGTACAATGTGCACTGAGTGGGTTCATCAAAAATGTAGTGGTCTGAGAGTGTCATTCACCAGTGTGGCAGCTACATTCAAATGTAAGGTGTGCACAGAGGGAGCTGCAGATGGAGGAAATGTTGAGTTGGATGTTGGAGACGGTGTGAAGCTGGAAGGTGTGAAAACATTTTGCTACCTCCGAGACATGCTGAATGGAGAAGGTGGATCATACTCGGCCACGGTTGCAAGAGTGAGATGTGCATGGAATAAGTTTCGGTAACTGAGTGGCGTGCTGATGAGGAGGGGAGTGTCGTTGAAGCTGAAGGGAAAGGTGTATGCTGCATGTGTGAGAAGTTTTATGATTTATGGGAGCGAGACATGGGTAATGAACGTAGAGCAGCAACGAAGGCTGGAAAGGGTGGAAATGCGAATGGTTCGGTGGATGTGCGGAGTATCGTTGAGAGAGAGGAAGACAAATGATGAATTGTGAAAGATGATGGGAATAGAGCCTGTGATTGATGCTGTGAAGAGGAACAGGTTGAGATGGTTTGGTCATGTGTTGAGGAAGGATGAAAGTGACTGGTTGAGAAGAGTGATGGAAATGAATGTAGAAGGAAGTAGAGGACGGGGAAGACCGAGAAAGACTTGGCTAAAGATGGTGGAAGAAGAAATGCGGGCAAGGGGTTTAACAAGGAGAGATGCAGAAAATAAGGCAAAATGGAGAAGATTGTCATGGGGACCGCAAGGCTAACCCCCGCTCTAGCAGGGAAAATGGCCTTAAAATGCATGTTGTTGTTGTTGTATTGACAAAACATCTCAATTTAAACCATTTTAAATTCACGCTGCAACACAACAAAACATGAAAAAGTCAAGGGGTGTGAATACTTTCTGAAGGCGCTGTAAGTTATGCTACAGTAAGCTATAAGGACGCACAAGATCTGCCAGCAACCCTTTTCTGGTGAAACTACCAAAATCAAGACTCTCTGCTCACCTTAACTCTTTCATTCCTCTTTTTTCCCGCCTTTGGAACAAACTCCAACACTCTCTTCAATCCCGCTCATCCCTCCAGTCTTCAAAACAGCTGTTCACCACCATCTATGATCCAAAACTTATCCCCCATCCAAAACCTTGATCTTTTCTACCCCCGTTAAAACACCCCAAATCCAACCTTTTTCAAATTCCCTGTTTTCTTTCCTGAAATTCCTTGTTGTACACCACTCCTTTTCTATTCCATCTCAGGCGCTGCATGACGTCATTGCAGGGTACTGAAGGGAGCCCGGCAATGAATCGCGCTGAAAGGGAGTACTCAGTTTTCACTCCGGTTTCTTTCTTGTTTGTTGTACACCGCTCCTTTCCTATGCCATCTCCAGGCGTTGCATAACGTCATTGCCAGGCACGGAAGAGGGCACTGAAAGGGAGTACTCAGTTTTCACTCCGGCTGTTTGTTTGTCTGTTTGTTTGTTTGTTTGTTACTTGCAAAAAAGAAGATTTTTCAAGTATATTGGTCGGTTGCATTTGTTATTCTGTCTGTTTGTTTGTTTTTCACCGGCCTACAGGTCACAATTCTAAACCGATCGTCACGAAACTTCACCAAGTGGTAGATAGACGTCGTCACAATTGAGAAGCCGATTGATTTTGAGGTCAAAGGTCATCTGCAGGTCAAATCTACAGGTCTGAATGGAAACATATCCTTGCAGCAATGTTCCAACATCTAGTGGAAAGACTTCCCAGAAGAGTGGAGGCTGTTATAGCTGCAAGGGGGGGGGGGGGGGGGGGGAACAACTCCATATTAATGCCCATGATTTTGGAATGAGATGTGTGATGTTCGGGTGTCCACATACATTTGGTCATGTAGTGCATATATATTGTCGCGTTGCCCGGTAATTAAGATCACCAGGGCCAAAAAGCCGAACTTCTTTAACTCCAAGGCGACCCCCGAAGATGATGGTTATTTTTGGCACGCACAGGAATGAAGGGATGCGAGGGATTAACTGAATGGAACACACGAGTTTATTCCGAAACCACAAACAAATAAACCTGACAATAAAATGTACACAATGGAGTAATGAAAATAAATTGCGGACAGAAATAAAGGTTGATTAAAACGAATTCCTACTTTGAGGTACCTCACATACTGACTCGAACACGCACACAGGGGAAGAGTTTTTTTTTTAATGTCCCTTTTGCCGGCACTTAGCGTATCCCAATGGGTCTTTTGAGAGAGAGTGGTAATGGCCATGTCCAGGCCTCCCGCACCGGAGCACACAGGATGGCTACGGGCGACTAAAATCCCGGGCATCGAAGGCAAGTGGTGAAGACAGCCTCCTACGCCTTGCTTGCGGCCTCCTCTGCCTCACTAATGGCCTCCTCCACCTCCGAAGAGCACCACAGCCAAAACCTCCCTCAAAATACTGCCGACGCAGCAAAAGCTCCACCAACCCTCCAAAGGCAAGCACCTTTTTTCCAGTACCAAAATGGCTAGCGTCTTGTCCAAGCCATGGCAAAAAGCACCCTCTCCTTCTTCTCTCCGCAAGAGCCAATCGCGTCTCTCCAGGCATGACCTGCCTGCCTTCCTTTCCACCGCCTGATTCTCTGCCTCTTGTGGGCGAGGTCTTTTCCTTATTAGGTCCATTGGGGACAGGGACATAATTCAGTGGTGTCCTGCCTGGCTTTTTGCTGGTGGTTGTTGTAGTTTAAAGATTGTGCAAAAACATAATGGAAGAATTACAGAGGTTGTGACGCACCGGGGAAAACTAGCCTTAAACCGCACAGATAATTAATTAGCATGGCACCATCCCTCACATGATGCATAATTAAACAACCTTAAGCTGAAGTCTCCCTACTTAATACATCAAAATGCTCCTACACATCACACGATCCATGCTACTCCCTATAGTATCCATGCTACTCCCGATAGCGATCCATGCTACTCCCGATAGTATGCTACTCCCTACCTCTCCTACAGTATTCTTTCATCTACCCACCATAAACGTAACAATATATATATATACAGTCACGTGAAAAAGTAGGTACACCCCATGTAAAGTTTTGACTTTTTCAACATATTTCAACATACAGCTATTTGATCTTCATTTCAACAATAATGATAGATAAAGGTGATATAATACAACAAATATCATGAAACATTTACATTTTGTAGTCCATTGTATAATTTAAATGAACATAAATGCAAATTTCGCATGTGGAAAAAGTAAGTACACCCCTACATTTATCACTACTTCAAATACATAAAATTAGAATCAGGTGCACCAGCTCAGGTGCAAATGATTCGAACATCATCAGAGAGGATCTTGGAGGAACCTGTCTTATTTAAACCTCAGACATTTAGTTTGGTTTGCTATTTGTTGTTGTATTGTGCGGCGTCACCATGCCGAGATCAAAAGAGCTCACTGATGCATTCAGAAAGAAGGTTATAGATGCATACGAGTCTGGGAAGGGATTTAAAAAGATCTCCAAACAATTTGAAATCAATTATTTGATTGTCCGGAAGATCATCTACAAGTGGAGAAGATTCCAAACAACTGCCAACTTGTTCAGGCCAGGCCGCCCCAGCAAGTTCAGCCCGAGAGCAGACCGCAAGGTGCTGAAAGAAGTCTCTAAGAACCCCAGAATGTCATCACGGGGCCGACAGGTAGCTCTTGCCACTGTTGATGTCAAAGTGCACGAGTCTACCATTAGAAAGAGGCTGCACAAATTTGATCTACATGGGAGGTGTGCCAGGAGGAAACCTTTGCTGTCCAGAAAGAACATCAGGGCAAGACTAAAGTTTGTCAATGAACACCTCGGCAAAGACCGGCACTTCTGGAACAATGTGCTCTGGACAGATGAGTCAAATGTAGACTATTTGGCCACAGTACCAGAAGACATGTTTGGCGAAAACCAAAGACAGCATTTGACCACAAGAACCTGATACCAACTGTAAAGCATGGTGGTGGAAATATTATGGTTTGGGGCAGCTTTGCTGCATCAGGGCCTGGGCAGCTCACCATCATAGAATCCACGATGAATTCTTCATTGTACCAGAGGGTGCTTGAGGATAATGTGAGGCCATCTGTCGGAAAGTTGAAGCTCAACCGAAGGTGGACCTTGCAACATGACAATGACCCTAAACATACCAGTAAATCCACCAAGGCATGGCTGAAAAGAAAGAAATGGAGGGTTCTGGAATGGCCAAGTCAAAGCCCGGATCTAAATCCCATCGAGATGTTGCGGGGGGATTTGAAACGCGCTGTGCATGCAAGAAACCCCTCAAACATCGCACAGCTGAAAGAATTCTGCATGGAGGAGTGGGCAAAAATTTCTCCCAGTCGATGTCAGAGACTGGTAGACAGTTATAAGAAACGCCTACTTGAGGTTGTTTCTGCCAAAGGGGGCAATACCACCTATTAGAGCCAAGGGTGTACTTACTTTTTCCACATGCGAAATTTGCATTTATGTTTATTTAAATTATACAATGGACTACAAAATGTGAATGTTTCATGATATTTGTTATATTATATCACCTTTATCTATCAATATTGTTGAAATGAAGATCAAATAGCTGTATGTTGAAATATGTTGAAAAAGTCAAAACTTTACATGGGGTGTACTTACTTTTTCATGTGACTGTATATATATATACATATAAATACTTACACATTTTGTGGTGAATAAGGTGCTAATAATATCATGTATGATGCTCATTCTTCATTTCCATTTATGCCTTTTCTGTCTTCTGTCTGTCTTTTCCTTTCTGGGTCAGCTGTCTTTTCTATAACGCCGACTGATGTATCAGTGGAGGTCGGAAGCAAGGCAGAGTTTTTAGCAGAGACTGGAAGGCCGGGAGTCAAGGTAAAATGGCAGAAGGATGGCAAAGATCTTCCTCGAGACGCCCGATATTCTACGAGCGCCAAGGGCAAGTCCCATTGCTTGATCATCTCTAATGTCACCATCAATGATGCTGGATCATACGCCTTGGTGGCAGGAATGACAAAGTCTCCCTTTAAACTGTCTATCAAGGACCCAGGTATGTCGGTCATGTTCATCCCTTCCTTACACGTACATGACAGGTGGTGATAATGTGTACTACCAACATCATTGTCTCCATAATTTTTCTCTGCAGTTGCAGTGCCCTCCATAAGTCTTCAAACAGTGAAGTAAAATTTATTATTATTGCTAAAGACTCAATCAATTTGGATGTGAGATCAAAAGATGGATATGAGGCAAAAGTGCAGAAGGTCAGATTTTGTTTATTGGTATTTATAGGTACAGGTATTCCTCTGTTTACGTCCAGGATGTGTTCTTGGAAAGCAGGGTGTAAATCGAAAAGGCGTAAACCGAATGTGGGTTTTCCCATTAATTTAAATATTAAAGGTGTTAAATGGAATATCGCAGGTAAAAATCGAAAAGTGTTCCCTAATTCTCCGATGGCATTAAACCGATAATGCGTAAAATTATTGGGTGTAAATAGAAGAATTCTGGTAGGTATATACGTTTTACCATTATGGAACAATGGCACTTTCTATGTTCAGTCCCCCCGTTTTAGGTAGGCATAGGTATTGGATGATGATGACGGTGTGAGTCATGCTCACTAAGCATTGTGCGATGGCTGGATAGTCCAACGCAGGACCCACAGCATCTACCTCAAAACATCGCAGGTATAGTCTGGTCCTTGCGGATATGGGCATTGGCAGGTTTTCCTTTCTTGCCTCCTCTCTCGACAGCAAGTCTCCCACATTCAAAGTGGTCTCGGCCTTTGCGGCAAAAGTTACGCCAAGATGACCTGTTTGTGGTCCGATGTTCCCAGGTGACAACTGGCATGGCACAAGACTTGAGTGTAGACCTAAGGGATGTCTTTATAGCGCTTTCATTGTCCACCATGTGACCATTTACCAAATTTAAGTTGTCCATGGAAAAGCACTCTTGGGATTCTATGGTCTTCCATGCGTGTGAGGTGTCCTGACCAGCAACGTTGGTCTGCATCAGGAAACACTCAATTCCTTGGATGCGATAGTGGTCCAACATAGAGGTGTGAGGTATTCTGTCTTGCCAGGTGATGCCGATAATCTTGCGAAGGCATCGCATATGGAATTATTTGGATGGGGTAAGCATAGGTGTTCTCAGTCATCAATAAAGGACATTTATGTTCACCTTTACACAATTGCATGATTTCCCAGATAGGTGCCTCTCATCATCACAAACTGAGGTTAAAGTCTTTGTGACAGGTGTGCTGTACACTTCCCATACGAGTCGAATGTTTGTTCAATTTTAACCTGTTGTCTATTGTTGTAGGTCAAATCTCCACTCTATTAAGATAATTGAGACACAGAGACCATCACTTTCTTGTGAACGATTTAATCAAACTTGCTGGAAAAAACTCAATTCCTTTTCAGAACAAAATACTTCATTGAATATACAGCACACAAGACGTCGAATGAGTTTCTTCCCCGATTCAAGGGTACAGCTCTCTTTATACTTTCTGTAGCTATCTGAAGTCCATGCCAGGGCAGTAAAGTAATTAAAAGGTCATTGAAATTGCCGCCACCCCAACGCCGCAAGACATATGTTTGTATATCCAGGCTGGTAGTCAAGGCCCTTAGGGATATTTTGGTTCAAATTCTTCCAAAAGCATCAAATTTGGCGCAGATGTTGCCCATGCCATACTCTTTCGATTTTTGACGGGCGCCAATGGTGGTATGATCCGGGGACCATACCTCCCATCCCGCCATGTCACCTGACCTATGACGTCATAATTAGGATATGCATCCAATCACATGGCGTACTATAAGTGGTCAAAGTTCAAAATGAATCGATCGAAAGATGAAAGCAGGGATCAATTTTTAAGGTTTTCATAAAATCCAATATGGCCGCAAGGTCACATGACCTATGACGTCATATTTAGGACATGTATACAATCATGTATACATGAACCCGGATCATGATCGCACAAAAATTAAACACAAGGATATGGCATACAGTTCATAAAACATCAAAATCCATACCTTTGTAATTAGACTGATGAACTGCATATGCCTCAAATTAGGAAATAGACATGTAAATATTTCCTCTAATTGTCAAAAAGAAGGTCAGAGTTCGATTACCCAACCCAGAAACATAAAATGGTGAACCTTGTGTAAATCTTGACAAAAAACTCAAAAACCGACATGTTTGACTCAAAAATGACCTTTAAGATGACCTTGAGGGTTGACCTTGACCTCGAATCATCAAAATAACATCATAATTGGATTCCTCGACCTCGAAACCCCTGAAAAGTGGTATCATACATGATTCCAACCCTTTTGGTTATTTAACTGATTTTCCTCTAATCCGGGTGGCGGCCATTTAGTATTTCGCCAATATGGGGCCCCGGGGGGGGGGGGGGGGCGCCCGTCAAAAATCGAAAGAGTATGGCATGGGCAACATCTGGGCCAAATTTGGTGCTTTTGGAAGAATTTGAACCAAACGGCCCCAAAAGATCCCTAAGGGCCCTGACTATGGGAGTCATTCTTATCTTCAGGTCTCACGAGGAGAACAAGTGGGGGCATGGAGTCATCTGGACCTTGTCTCAGATCAAAGGTTCTTGGTTGGAGGCAAGAGCTGAGTCTGCAATCTCCAAATGCTGACCTCCTCACCTAGGTCATAGGTCACTGCATGGGCTCCATTCTTTACCTCCCTTCCCAATTCACATATTCTTATAATTCAAATGTAGTTGTATTGGCATTTCATATTTCTAAAGATTATAGCATCTTAGTAATTATTATACAAACAACATCCATGTCTCTGTTAGTACTCTGCATTAAACAAAGCTCCAAGCACAATTTACAATTTTACCTGTGAATAAAAACTCACTCACAGGGACGTTATCGATCTCTCAATAATAAGGAAGTCCGTGAAAAAGGACCTCCACACTATAATAAGAGCAAGGTGATTAAATAATCTCCCATGAAATGTGACTTTACCTTGTAACACGGTGCATGTTCCTCCACGACTGTAGTGCCGACACCAGATAAGAAAACACCTGCTGAACCAGGTAATCCACTACTCGACACAAAAATGCCATGCCTTCCAACATTTAAACACCACAATTCCATTCCAATTCACTGGACAAGCATCATGAGGTGGACTCATGTTGTTGTTGTTGTTATAATTGTTAGTAGTCGTGTTCATCATGAAAGTATGTACAGCACTCTAATGTATCCATTACTTCTATTGACAGTTCCACCATCAGAGCCAGATGTGTTGCCCCAGATGAAGGAAGAAAGGGATACGCCTCAGGCTATGGCTGGTCTCTTCCTGGAGAAAATTGAGGATGCCCATGTGCACGTGGGTAAGCTTGGCGGACGGACACGCAATACCTGTGAGGATACCATGAGTGGTGTCGTTATTCCCGAGCACACTCTCCAAATTCCCATTGCTACAAGGTCAACTTGAATGAGAGGATAGTTCAGGTTTGATAAAAGAGTGATGACATTTCTAAAGACACATGCAAACCTTTCGATCCAAGTTTCACCTCCACATCCAGTGCAGTCTCGTCCCCCTCATGACCCTCTCCATATGTACCCAGGTGGAGACCATCTCTTCACTGCAAAGGTTGATGGATCCAAGTTTACCACAAGGCCACAAGTGCAATGGTTTAAAGGTAGGCCGATGCTACTTACCTTTTCTCCCTGTTGTCCTCTATCCTGACTATTCCCACTTCCTACCCTGAAGTGAGGATATGCAATTTTGAGGGAATATGTTCTCAAAATG
Organism: Myxine glutinosa; assembly: GCF_964187855.1. Taxonomy (NCBI): domain Eukaryota; kingdom Metazoa; phylum Chordata; class Myxini; order Myxiniformes; family Myxinidae; genus Myxine; species Myxine glutinosa. The sequence goes on from NC_136265.1 coordinate 5,174,971, forward strand.
AAGTGATGAAGTATAGGAGGGTGTGACCAATAATACTGATAGGGAGAGACAGGGTTAGTGAACGATTTAGATATAGACAGGGTTAGTGAACGTTTTAGATATAGACAAGGCTGGTGAACGTTTTAGATATAGACAGGGCTCGTGAACGTTTTAGATATAGACAGGGCTAGTGAACGTTTTAGATATAGACAGGCCGAGTGAACGTTTTAGATATAGACAAGGCTGGTGAACGTTTTAGATATAGACAGGGCTAGTGAACGTTTTAGATATAGACAGGCCGAGTGAACGTTTTAGATATAGACAGGCTGAGTGAACGTTTTAGATATAGACAGGCCAAGTGAACGTTTTAGATATAGACAGGCTGAGTGAACGTTTTAGATATAGACAGGGCTAGTGAACGTTTTAGATATACACAGGGCTAGTGAACGTTTTAGATATAGACAGGGCTAGTGAACGTTTTAGATATAGACAGGCCGAGTGAACGTTTTAGATATAGACAGGACTTGTGAACGTTTTATATATAGACAGGGCTAGTGAACGTTTTAGATATAGATAGGCCTAGTGAACGTTTTAGATATAGACAGGCCGAGTGAACGTTTTAGATATAGACAGTCCTAGTCAACGTTTTAGATATAAACAGGCCCAGTGAACGTTTTAGATATAGACAGGCCGAGTGAACGTTTTAGATATAGACAGGCCGAGTGAACGTTGTAGATATAGACAGGCCTAGTGAACGTTTTAGATATAGACAGGGCTAGTGAACGTTTTAGATATAGACAGGACCAGTGAAAGTTTTAGATATAGACAGGACGAGTGAAAGTTTTAGATATAGACAGGCCGAGTGAACGTTTTAGATATAGACAGGGTTAGTGAACATTTTAGATATAGACAGGGCGAGTGAACGTTTTAGATAGAGACAGGCCGAGTGAACGTTTTAGATAGAGACAGGCCGAGTGAACGTTTTAGATATAGAGAGGCCTAGTGAACGTTTTAGATATAGACAGGCAAAGTGAACGTTGTTGATATAGACAGGACTTGTGAACGTTTTATATATAGACAGGGCTAGTGAACGTTTTAGATATAGATAGGCCTAGTGAACGTTTTAGATATAGACAGGCCGAGTGAACGTTTTAGATATAGACAGTCCTAGTCAACGTTTTAGATATAAACAGGCCCAGTGAACGGTTTAGATATAGACAGGCCGAGTGAACGTTTTAGATATAGACAGGCCGAGTGAACGTTGTAGATATAGACAGGCCTAGTGAACGTTTTAGATATAGACAGGGCTAGTGAACGTTTTAGATATAGACAGGACCAGTGAAAGTTTTAGATATAGACAGGACGAGTGAAAGTTTTAGATATAGACAGGCCGAGTGAACGTTTTAGATATAGACAGGGTTAGTGAACATTTTAGATATAGACAGGGCGAGTGAACGTTTTAGATAGAGACAGGCCGAGTGAACGTTTTAGATATAGAGAGGCCTAGTGAACGTTTTAGATATAGACAGGCAAAGTGAACGTTGTTGATATAGACAGGACTTGTGAACGTTTTATATATAGACAGGGCTAGTGAACGTTTTAGATATAGACAGGGCTCGTGAACGTTTTAGATATTTTTTTTGTATACTGAATCAAGGCTCGTGAAAGAGCTAAAAATAGACAGGGCTAGTGAACGTTTTAGATATAGACAGGCCGAGTGAACGTTTTAGATATAGACAGGCCTAGTGAACGTTTTAGATATAGACAGGCCGAGTGAACGTTTTAGATATAGACAGGCCTAGGGAACGTTTTTGATATAGACAGGCAAAGTGAACGTTGTTGATATAGACAGGACTTGTGAACGTTTTATATATAGACAGGGCTAGTGAACGTTTTAGATATAGATAGGCCTAGTGAACGTTTTAGATATAGACAGGCCGAGTGAACGTTTTAGATATAGACAGTCCTAGTCAACGTTTTAGATATAAACAGGCCCAGTGAACGTTTTAGATATAGACAGGCCGAGTGAACGTTTTAGATATAGACAGGCCGAGTGAACGTTGTAGATATAGACAGGCCTAGTGAACGTTTTAGATAAAGACAGGGCTAGTGAACGTTTTAGATATAGACAGGACCAGTGAAAGTTTTAGATATAGACAGGACGAGTGAAAGTTTTAGATATAGACAGGCCGAGTGAACGTTTTAGATATAGACAGGGTTAGTGAACATTTTAGATATAGACAGGGCGAGTGAACGTTTTAGATAGAGACAGGCCGAGTGAACGTTTTAGATAGAGACAGGCCGAGTGAACGTTTTAGATATAGAGAGGCCTAGTGAACGTTTTAGATATAGACAGGCCTAGTGAAAGTTTTAGATATAGACAAGCCGAGTGAACGTTTTAGATATAGACAGGGCTAGTGAACGTTTTAGATATAGACAGGGTTAGTGAACGTTTTAGATATAGACAGGGCTAGCGAACGTTTTAGATATAGACAGGGCTAGTGAACGTTTTAGATATAGACAGGCCGAGTGAACGTTTTAGATATAGACAGGCCTAGTGAACATTTTAGATATAGACAGGCCGAGTGAAAGTTTTAGATATAGACAGGACGAGTGAAAGTTTTAGATATAGACAGGGTTAGTGAACATTTTAGATATAGACAGGGCGAGTGAACGTTTTAGATATAGACAGGGTTAGTGAACATTTTAGATATAGACAGGGCGAGTGAACGTTTTAGATAGAGACAGGCCGAGTGAACGTTGTAGATATAGACAGGGCTAGTGAACGTTTTAGATATAGACAGGACCAGTGAAAGTTTTAGATATAGACAGGACGAGTGAAAGTTTTAGATATAGACAAGGCGAGTGAACGTTTTAGATATAGACAGGACGAGTGAAAGTTTTAGATATAGACAGGCCTTGTGAACATTTTAGATATACACAGGGCTAGTGAACATTTTAGATATAGACAGGGCTAGTGAACATTTTAGATATAGACAGGGCTAGTGAACATTTTAGATATAGACAGGCCTAGTGAACATTTTAGATATAGACAGGCCGAGTGAACGTTTTAGATATAGACAGGCCTAGTGAACGTTTTAGATATAGACAGGCCGAGTGAAAGTTTTAGATATAGACAGGGCTAGTGAACGTTTTAGATATAGACAAGCCGAGTGAAAGTTTTAGATATAGACAGGGCTAGTGAACGTTTTAGATATAGACAGGCCTAGTGAACGTTTTAGATATAGACAGGGTTCGTGAACGTTTTAGATATAGACAGGGTTCGTGAACGTTTTAGATATAGACAGGGCTAGTGAACGTTTTCGATATAGACAGGCCGAGTGAACGTTTTAGATATAGACAGGCCAAGTGAATGTTTTAGATATAGACAGGTCTAGTGAACGTTTTAGATTTAGACAGGCCGAGTGAAAGTTTTAGATATAGACAGGCCTCGTGAACGTTTTAGATATTATAGACAGGCCTAGTGAACGTTTTAGATATAGACAGGGCTCGTGAACGTTTTAAATATAGACAGGCCTAGTGAACGTTTTAGATATAGACAGGCCAAATGTACGTTTTAAATATAGACAGGACTAGTGAACATTTTAGATATAGACAGGCCGAGTGAAAGTTTTAGATATAGACAGGGCTAGTGAACATTTTAGATATAGACAGGGTTAATGAACGTTTTAGATACAGACAGGTCCAGTGAAAGTTTTAGATATAGACAGGCCTAATGAACGTTTTAGATATAGACAGGCCTAGTGAACGTTTTAGATATAGACAGGCCTACTGGACGTTTTAGATATAGACAGGCCGAGTGAATGGTTTAGATATAGACAGGTCTAGTGAACATTTTAGATATAGACAGGGTTAATGAACGTTTTAGATACAGACAGGCCGAGTGAAAGTTTTAGATATAGACAGGCTTAATGAACGTTTTAGATTTAGACAGGCCTAGTGAACGTTTTAGATCTAGACAGACCTCGTGAACGTTTTAGATATAGACAGGCCTAGTGCAAGTTTTAGATATGAACAGGCCTAATGTAAGTTCTACAAATGAACAGGCCTAATGTAAGTTTTAGATATGAACAGGCCTAATGTAAGTTTTACATATGAACAGGCCTAATGTAAGTTTTACATATGAACAGGCCTAATGTAAGGTTTACATATCGACAGGCCTAATGTAAGGTTTAGACATAGACGGGCCTAATGTATGTTTTAGATATCGACAGCCCTAATGTAAGGTTTAGATATAGACAGGCCTAATGTAAGATTTAGATATTGACAGGCCTAATGTAAGGTTTAAATATAGACAGGCCTAATGTAAGATTTAGATATAGACAGGTCTAATGTAAGGTTTAGATATAGACAGGTCTAATGTAAGGTTTAGATATCGACAGGCGTAATGACCATTATCTTTCTTGGTTTCACTTTGATAGGAAAATGGATGGATTTGTCCAGCAAAGCTGGAAAACATCTACAATTCAAGGACACCTTTGATAAGAACACCAAGGTAACTTTGTCTCATAATCGAATTTTATTGAGTAAACTCTCCGTTAGACATACGAAGCCGGCCGGCTTCTTCCTCAGTTCATTAATTTCATGGAAAAAAGAAAATTTTGCCCAATTATGGGGTTTTGGACGCAGAGAGATGGGTTGAGAATTGAGTCTGTTTGTTGGTGCAGATTTACACCTTTGAGATGAATATGATCAAAGCCAAGGAGATGCACACGGGGAAATACAGGTGTGAAATCTCACACAAGGGAACCAAGGACAGCTGCAGCTTTGATGTTAACATTACAGGTACGTACATGAGCACTAACAATACCTTTTCATGCCGAGCTTACAGCCCTCCCTCTGCCTGTAGAATCGAGTTTGGAGTTTGAACCGTTGTATTCTTCGGTGGGGAAACACCTACCTTGTCCAGCATTGAGTACGTAGCGAAGTAGGTAGAATCGAAACGGATGGTTTGCGTGTAACTCGTCCTGATTGAGTTGGGTTATCAACATTCGTGGAGATGTATAGAATGAAAAAGGAAGGCCTGTTAAAAAGAAGATGGCTTGTGCTTTAAGTCAAAGCCAAAACTGCATTCCTAATTTGGACCCGAGTGCTGCATGATCACCATGATCACCAGCGGTGTCAACATGATAACCATCAGTGTTACCATGATAACCAGCGGTGTCAACATGATAACCAGCGGTGTCAACATGATAACCAGCGGTGTCAACATGACAACCAGTGGTGTCAGAATGATAACCAGCGATGTCAGCATGATAACCAGTGACGTTAACATGAGAACCAGTGATGTTAACATGATCGCCAGCGATGGTAACATGATAACCAGCGGTGTTACCGTGATAACAAGCAGTGTTAACATGATAACCAGCGATGTCAAGATGATAACCAGCGATGTCAAGATGATAACCAGCGGTTTCAACATGATAACCAGCGGTGTCAACATGATAACTAGTGGTGTCAGAATGATAACCAGCAGTGTCAGCATGATAACCAGCGGCGTTAACATGACAACCAGTGGTGTTAACATGATAACCATCAGTGTTAACATGATAACCAGTGATGTTAACATGATAACCAGTGGTGTCAACATGATAACCAGCAATGTCAACATGATAACCAGCAGTGTTAACATGATAACCAGCGGTGTTAACATGATAACCAGCAGTGTTAGAAGTGTTATTTATGCATGATCAATCCAATCAAAGGTATTCAATCCAAACCAAAGTCTGAGCTCAAGTACACACAGACCCCAAATTAGGTATGAAACTACCTTGGTCTTGTACACCCAGACCCACAATTAGGTATGTATGTCCTTTGGTCTAGTACACCCAGACCCCAAATTAGGGATGGAGCTACCTTGGTCCAATACACCCAGACCACTAATTAGGTATGCAGATACCTTGGTCTAGTACACCCAGACAACAAATTAGGTATAAACATACCTTGGTGTAGTACACCCAGACCCCAAATTAGGTATGGAGACAACTTGGTGGAGTACACCCAGACCCCAAATCAGGTATGGAGAGACCTTGGTGTCGTACACGCAGACCCCAAATTAGGTATGGAGAGACCTTGGTGTCGTACATCCAGACCCCAAATTAGGTATGGAGAGACCTTGGTGGAGTACACCCAGACCCCAAATTAGGTATGGAGATACCTTGGTGTAGTACACCCAGACCCCAAATTAGTATTTCAATCCAAAGAAGAATTGCCAACATCATACCTTATGTCTCTATGAATTAAAACAGGTAAACATTGGGCTGGTAAAAATAAAACATAAAATATAACATTAAAACATTGCCTCAAAAAGGAAACCATGATGATTGTCATGGGGCCCGCAAGGCTAACCCCTGCTCCAGCAGGGAAAATGGCTTTAAAAAAGGGGGGGGAGGGGAAATATTGGGCTGGTGTCTTTCTTTCAATTTCACAGGGGTCAACGTTGAACTTGGCGAAGATATTTCAGGGTTTGCCCTGCCAAACATAAATTTCCCATAAATTTCCCATCCCATGGTCTCCTATCTCTACTGCCTCAACACAAACTCATCCTGGGAATTCTTCCAAAGTAAACTGTTCTCCCTCATGCACAGATTTATCCCATCTCGTCTTCAGTTGTCTTACCCTTCCTCCCATCCATGGTGCACTGAATCTTGTGGTGAGGCAGTTGCCCTGAAACAACTTGCCTTTGCGTCTTGGAAGGCAACTCCAACTGAAGGCAATCTCAGTTCCTTCCACCAAGCTCGAAACAAGTGTGTGTCTACCCTCAGGAGTGCCAGGAAGCACTATCTCTCCACACTCAAGAATGAACTCTCAAACCTGTCTCCTTCCTCCAAATCCTGGTGGCGTCTAGTCAAATCTGTTTCTGGTGATTGTTCCCGTTCCATCCTCTCCCTTACCTCCAACGGCGACAAAGCTGACTCCGCACGTGACAAAGCCGAATGCCTCAACTCTGTGTTTGCCTCAAAATCTTGTGTCCCAAACCCGTCTATCTCTGTACCCACCTTACCCAGTCGAACCCAGCTGCTCCTGAACTCTGTGTCCTTCTCTCCTGTCAAGGTGGAGAAGTTTCTGTCATGGCGTTCGCCCTGAATCAAATCCGTCATTCAGTGGCTCTGCATGGATTTTTCTCATCTCCCCTTCCTGTTCAGGCTGGAGTTCCCCAAGGCAGTGTTCTTGGCCCTGTGCTTTTTCTGGTTTTCATCAATGATCTCTCTGACTCTCTGCAAAATCCTCTCTATCTCTTTGCTGATTACTCCACTCTCTGCCGCTCCATTCCTCACCCCTCAGATCGGCAGTCTGCAGCCTCCTCACTCTCTGCCGACCTGGACAAAATCACAGACTGGGCAAACAAGTGGAACATGTCTTTCAATCCTGACAAATCTCACACTCTTACGATGTCTCTCCGAAAAGACCGTCTGGAAAACCCTCCCATCTACTTTCTCAACAATCCTCTCCAAGAAGTTCTGTCACTCAAGTTTTTGGGTCTCACTATCTGTCATGATCTTTCCTGGGAAACCACATTCCAATCTGGCCTCCAAAGCCAGTCGTCGACTGGGCATCCTCCGTCGTGCGAAGTCCTTCCTTAGCACACCTGAGCTCCTCACCACTTACAAGGCTTTCATCCGCAGCTCTATGGAATACTGCTCTCCCCTCTGGTCTGGTGCTCCTGCCTCACACCTAGCTCGGCTTCACGCTGTTGAAACCAAAGCATTCAGAATCATTGGAATCTCCCGCGATGAAGCTATCTCCGAGGGCCTTTCACTTACTCACCGCAGGCAGGTTGGTGGTCTTTCCGTCTTCTACCGACTCCTCTCCGGCCTTGCTCCCCCAGCTCTCTCTGGGCTCTGTCCCGCAAATATTCCTACAGGTCGCACAAGATCTGCCAGCAACCCTCTTATGGTTAAACTGCCAAAATCGAGACTCTCTGCTCACCTTCACTCTTTCATTCCTCTTTTCTCCCGCCTCTGGAACAAACTCCCTCACTCTCTTCAATCCCACTCCTCCCTCCAGGTCTTTAAAACAGCTGTTCACCACCATTGATCTTTTCTACCCCCATGTGACTTGGCACAAAAAAGACTTTCCAACAACTCTTGAAGAGTGAAGCAGATAAACCTTCGTCTGGGGTCTTTCTTTATATATTATCAGGGATCTACGTGGATGGGGAAAGGGGGGCGGGGGGTTGGGGGTTGGACGTTTGTGATGAACTTGAAAAAGTGTGCGGTTATAGGTAGAATTGTTAGTTATACATAATTGTAATTCTTTTTCCTTCCCTGACAGATGGAATTCCATGCAGTAACATTGACATTGTTTCTATTGCTGTCCCCTTTACCACCCTCCCCCCCCCCCCCCCCCCCCCATGCACATCCATCCTTCCAATCTCATCCCACCGTTTACCATCCAATGACATCCTGATCCATCCATTTGTTACCTGGATCTCATTCCATCTTGTGCTTCGTTTTCAACGGTAACGATTTACATCTCCCCTTTCCATTGGGATTTCACCATCCGTCATGTCTCATTCTTTGTTTTCACTTGAATGTTTCACTCATTCTTTGCATCTTCTTCACTTTCAATGTGCACCTGTCGTCACGAATGTGCATAAACTACCAGGGCACAAGCTGTGCGAGTCTAAATCCGAATGTAATTTGTATTGTCATTCCCATGATGGAGGATAACGATGGATCAGAGGTAGCAGTGGATTTGCCTTGCTGCAGTTCCATTCCCGACATGACTGTTAACCGTCATCCAGGTGTTTCGCAGGTAGAGCATCACATCACCAAGCAGGCTGTCCTTCAGACGGGACATTAAGCCAGGTGTCCCGTCCACCGGGCGCTGGTTCCTGTGAGATGTTGAAGTTCACACAGGTGTCTTTCACAAAGAGTAGGCAGGTAATGTGGAACCCCCAAGCAAATTCCTCATCCTACCAGCTGCAGTCGAACGTCAGGACTGGCCAGCCACTTCGTGAAAGACTTTCACCAATCTTAAAAAACCTGAAATATAAATCATCAACTTCTGATCCCAAACCATGTTTGTATGACCACGAGATCAATATATCCATCATGAATTCTCTAATTTATTTGCTTTTCTTCATGATGTTTCTACCTCAACATCCGCGAGTAATGAGTATTGTCCACCTATTGACAAATACCTGTGTTGTCCACCATTCTCACCGACAGTAGCACCACTTGGTGAGGAAATGGACATCCGCAAGGCCTTCAAACGTGTGTGAGTAGCAGCACCGGCAAATTATGGGGTTTCATTTGGAGAAAATTAAGGGGTGAAAAACACGTGATTAACACATCGGTCACTCCTCCTCCAGGTAAACCAAGACAGGTCACCCATCCATAAATATGAGAGGGACGTAGTAGGATTCCAAGGGTAGTCCAGCAATCGCTGGTACCTTGTCCCAAAATTCCAGGTTCCTGCCCGAACCTCACGTTGCCCCTGTCCCAAAAGAATAGCAGTAATAGTAGTAGTAGTAGTACTACTAAGTAGTATTGGTAGTAGTAGTAGTAGTGGTGGTAGTAGTAGTAGTAATAGTAATAGTAGTAGTAGTAGTGGCAGTAGTAGTAGTGGTGGTAGCAGTAGTAGTAGTAGTTGTGGTAGTAGTAGTAATAGTAGTCATAGTGGTGGTAGTAGTAGTAGTAATAGTAGTAGTAGTAGTGGCAGTAGTAGTAGTGGTGGTAGTTGTAGTAGTAATAGTAGTGGTTGTAGTAGTAGTAATAGTAGTAGTAGTAGTAGTAGTGGCAGTAATAGTAGTGGTGGTAGTAGTAGTAGTAATAGTAGTAGTAGTGGTAGTAGTGGTAGTAGTAGTAATCGTAGTAGTAGTGGTAGTAGTAGTAGTAGTAGTGGTAATAGTAGTAGTAGCGGTAGTAGTAGTAGTGGTAGTAGCAGTACTAAGTAGTATTGGAAGTAGTAGTAGTGGTAGTAGTAGTAGTGGTAGTAGTAGTAGTGGTAGTAGTAGTATAAGTGGTGGTAGTAGTAGTAGTAATAGTAGTCATAGTGGTGGTAGTAGTAGTAGTAATAGTAGTAGTAGTAGTGGCAGTAGTAGTAGTGGTGGTAGTTGTAGTAGTAATAGTAGTGGTTGTAGTAGTAGTAATAGTAGTAGTAGTAGTAGTGGCAGTAATAGTAGTGGTGGTAGTAGTAGTAGTAATAGTAGTAGTGGTAGTAGTAGTAGTAATCGTAGTAGTAGTGGTAGTAGTAGTGGTAGTAGTAGTGGTAATAGTAGTAGTAGCGGTAGTAGTAGTAGTGGTAGTAGCAGTACTAAGTAGTATTGGAAGTAGTAGTAGTGGTAGTAGTAGTAGTGGTAGTAGGAGTGGTGGTAGTAGTAGTAGTAATAGTAGTAGTGGTGGTAGTAGTAGTAGTAATAGTAGTAGTAGTGGTAGCAGTAGTAGTAATAGTAGTAGTAGTGGTAGCAGTAGTAGTAATAGTAGTAGTAGTAGTGGTAGTAGTAGTAGTAGTGGTGGTAGTAGTAGTAGTAATAGTAGTCATAGTGGTGGTAGTAGTAGTAGTAATAGTAGTAGTAGTGGCAGTAGTAGTAGTGGTGGTAGTTGTAGTAGTAATAGTAGTGGTTGTAGTAGTAGTAATAGTAGTAGTAGTAGTAGTGGCAGTAATAGTAGTGGTGGTAGTAGTAGTAGTAATAGTAGTGGTAGTAGTAATCGTAGTAGTAGTGGTAGTAGTAGTAGTGGTAGTAGTAGTGGTAGTAGTAGTAGTAGTAGTGGTAGTAGCAGTACTTAGTATTGGAAGTAGTAGTAGTGGTAGTAGTAGTGGTGGTAGTAGTAGTAGTAATAGTAGTAGTGGTGGTAGTAGTGGTAATAGTAGTAGTAGCGGTAGTAGTAGTAGTGGTAGTAGCAGTACTAAGTAGTATTGGAAGTAGTAGTAGTGGTAGTAGTAGTAGTAGTAGTGGTAGTAGTAGTAGTAATAGTAGTCATAGTGGTGGTAGTAGTAGTAGTAATAGTAGTAGTAGTAGTAGTGGCAGTAGTAGTAGTGGTGGTGGTAGTTGTAGTAGTAATAGTAGTGGTTGTAGTAGTAGTAATAGTAGTAGTAGTAGTAGTAGTGGCAGTAATAGTAGTGGTGGTAGTAGTAGTAGTAATAGTAGTAGTAGTGGTAGTAGTAGTAGTAATCGTAGTAGTAGTGGTAGTAGTAGTGGTAGTAGCAGTACTAAGTAGTATTGGTAGTAGTAGTGGTAGTAGTAGTAGTGGTAGTAGTAGTGGTGGTAGTAGTAGTAGTAATAGTAGTAGTGGTGGTAGTAGTGGTGGTAGTAGTAGTAGTAATAGTAGTAGTAGTGGTAGCAGTAGTAATAGTAGTAGTAGTGGTGGTAGTAGTAGTAATAGTAGTAGTAGTAGTAGTGGCAGTAATAGTAGTGGTGGTAGTAGTAATAGTAGTAGTAGTGGTAATAGTAGTAGTAATAGTAGTAGTAGTGGTAATAGTAGTAGTAATAGTAGTAGTAGTGGTGGTAGTAGTAGTAGTAATAGTAGTAGTGGTGGTAGTAGTAGTAGTAATAGTAGTAGTAGCAGTAGTAGTAATAGTAGTAGTAGTGGTGGTAGTAGTAGTAATAGTAGTAGTAGTAGTAGTGGCAGTAATAGTAGTGGTGGTAGTAGTAGTAATAGTAGTAGTAGTGGTAGTAGTAGTAGTAGTAATCGTAGTAGTAGTGGTAGTAGTAGTAGTAGTAGTGGTAGTAGTAATAGTAGTAGCGGTAGTAGTAGTAGTGGTAGTAGCAGTACTAAGTAGTATTGGAAGTAGTAGTAGTGGTAGTAGTAGTAGTAGTAGTAATAGTGACAGGTTGTAGTAGTGGTAATAGTAGTACTAAATAGTATTGGAAGTAGTAGTAGTGGTGGTAGTAGTAGTCGTAGTAATAGTAGTAGTACTAGTACTACTACTAAGTAGTATTGGTAGTAGTAGTAGTGGTGGTAGTAGTAGTAGTAATAGTAGTAGTTGTGGTAGTAGTAGTAATAGTAGTCATAGTGGTGGTAGTAGTAGTAGTAATAGTAGTAGTGGCAGTAGTAGTAGTGGTGGTAGAAGTAGTAGTAATAGTAGTAGTTGTGGTAGTAGTAGTAATAGTAGTCATAGTGGTGGTAGTAGTAGTAGTAATAGTAGTAGTGGCAGTAGTAGTAGTAGTGGTAGTTGTAGTAGTAATAGTAGTAGTAGTGGTTGTAGTAGTAGTAATAGTAGTAGTGGTAATAGTAGTAGTAGTAGTAGTAGTAGTAATAGAAGTAGTGGTGGTGGTAGTAGTAGTAGTAATAGTAGTAGTGGTGGTAGTAGTAGTAGTAATAGTAGTAGTAGTGGTAGCAGTAGTAGTTATAGTAGTAGTAGTGGTGGTAGTAGTAGTAATAGTAGTAGTAGTAGTGGCAGTAATAGTAGTGGTGGTAGTAGTAGTAATAGTAGTCGTAGTGGTAGTAATCGTAGTAGTGGTAGTAGTTGTAGTAGTGGTAGTAGTAGTCGTAATAGTAGTAGTAGTGGTAGTAGCAGTACTAAGTAGTATTGGAAGTAGTAGTAGTGGTAGTTGTAGTAGTAATTGTAGTAGTGACAGGTTGTAGTAGTGGTAATAGTAGTACTAAATAGTATTGGTGGTAGTAGTAGTAGTAATAGTGGTAGTAGTAGTAGTGGTGGTACTAAGTAGTATGGGAAGTAGTAGTAGTGGTGGTAGTAGTAGTAGTAATAGTAGTAGTAGTAGTAGTAGTAGTGGTAGTAGTGGTGGTACTAAGTAGTATGGGAAGTAGTAGTAGTGGTGGTAGTAGTAGTAGTAATAGTAGTAGTAGTAGTAGTAGTAGTGGCGGTGGTTGTAGTAGTAATAGTGGTAGTCATGGTTGTAGTAGTGGTACTAGTAGTAGTACTAAGTAGTAGTATTAGTCGTAGTAGCAGTAGTAATTGTAGTAGTAGTGGCGGTGGTTGTAGTAGTAGTAATAGTGGTAGTCATGGTTGTAGTAGTGGTACCAGTAGTAGTACTAAGTAGTAGTATTAGTAGTAGTAGCAGTAGTAATTGTAGTAATCGTTGTAGTAATAGTAGTCGTAGTATTACCAGGTAGTATTAAATTGTGAAAATGTATCCATGATGAGTACACCTGAATCAGTGCATCCATTAATCCCCTGAGTTGTGTGTTTTCTTTAGTGGAAAAGAGAAGAAAGAGGATGCAGGAGAAATGGATTTCAGTGCTTTGCTCAAGAAGCGGTGAGTTATATAATTTATCATGATCTAAAATGAACAATGAAGTGCAAAGAGGGACAGAAAACCAGAGATATTGTCTTCAGGAAAATAAGATTGCAGGTAGTTTCGATGGAAGTATGGGATAAGATGTAAATGGTTGTTGGATGGGAGCAGGCGGGGAGTTTGGGATTGCAGCAGGTGTAGAGTTTGGGATAGTAGCAGGTGAGGGGTTTGGGATAAGAGCAGGTGAGGGGTTGGGGATAAGAGCAGGTGAGGGGTTGGGGATAAGAGCAGGTGAGGGGTTGGGGATAAGAGCAGGTGAGGGGTTGGGGATAAGAGCAGGTGAGGGGTTGGGGAATTTGGGATAAGAGCAGGTTAGGGGTTGGGTAGGAGCAGGTGGAGAGTTTGGGATAGGAGCAGGTGAGGAGTTTGGGGAAGGAAGCAGATGGTGGGGGTCAAACATATCTATCAAAGAGAGTGACCCACCTGATGATATTCTGAAAAGCTGCAACATCCATTCAACAAGAAAACAAATTAACACCTTTAACACGATTTGTGGTGAATGTCACAAGGAAATATATTAGTGTTGAAATAAAACAAGAAATATGATGTTGTCTAACAAAATGTGCAAAACACAAACAATGTGGTGGAACAGCGAGAAGAAGGTGGTAGAAGAACCCAACGAGCCGAGCGATGACGTTTGGGAAATCCTCAAGAACGCAAAACCATCAGAATTCGAGAGAATCGCATTCGAGCACGGAATAACAGACCTGCGCGGCCTCCTCAAACGCCTCAAGAAGATGAGGGCACCGGTGAAGAGTGAAGGTGTGCTTGCCGTTTACTACTACTCTATGTCATTATTACAAGTCCTACCACTACTGCTACTACTACTACTACTACTACTACTACATCATCATCAATATTCTGTCATTATTACTACTACTATGTCATCATTACTACTACTACTACTACTACTACTACATCATCAATATTCTGTCATTATTACGACTACTAAGTCATCATTACTACTACTACTACTACTACTACATCATCAATATTCTGTCATTATTACTACTACTAAGTAATCATTACTACTACTACTACTACTACTACTACTACATCATCAATATTCTGTCATTATTACTACTACTAAGTCATCATTACTACTACTACTACTACTACTACTACTACTACTACTACTACATCATCAATATTCTGTCATTATTACGACTACTAAGTCATCATTACTACTACTACTACTACTACTACTACTACATCATCAATATTCTGTCATTATTACTACTACTAAGTCATCATTACTACTACTACTACTACTACTACTACATCATCAATATTCTGTCATTATTACTACTACTAAGTCATCATTACTACTACTACTACTACTACAACATCATCAATATTCTGTCATTATTACTACTACTATGTCATCATTACTACTACTACTACTACTACTACTATGACTATTACTACTACTACAACATCAATATGCTGTCATTATTACTACTACGATGTCATCATTACTACTAGTACTATTACTACTACATCATCAATATTCTGTCATTATTTATACTACTATGTCATTATTACTACTACTACTACTACTACTACTACTACTACTACTACGTCATTATATCTGCCATCAACCTTCACTATAAACGATGCAAATATTCACGCTTCCTCTGTTCAGCCTCTACGTCTTGTCTAGAAACAAAAACAACACAGAGCAATGAGAGATTGCAGACTCTCACCTGGACGTGTTTGTGTGGTGTATTCTGTTGGGTGTTTTTGTGCAGTCCTTCTTTATTTTGTACAACTCCTCTTTCATCAGACATACAGTACGTGACACATGACGTTGAGTAATGCTCTAGAAAAGTTCATATAAACGTGCGCCCTACATCTGGTAAATAGAATACATTTACGTCTTCATGCAGGTGTATGAATCAAATTGTCGCCCCTTTATATGAACTTTTCTCGAGCATTACCTGGTTCCTCCTAAGAACACACAGGTAGTCCAGCATGCACATAAGATTTTTTTTTTTAATGTCCCTTCTTTTCTATTGCTGGACATTTTCTTCATGCTATGGAATGTCCCTTCTATTCTATACTTTGCCACATACCTTTATATAAAGGTGCCTTTTCTATCACCTGGCATTTTACCCAAGAATAATAATCATGAAACAGGAAATACAAACCACACATTGTTCAATCAATCAGGTGGACTCCAAGGAAGTACCAATCTATATAATAATAGCGTAAGGACTCGACTTTGTTATCCCTTTTACGCCGCACCCAGTGACCCGATGCCCACGGCACTAATGGATTTACGATCTACGAACCGCGCTCTTTGTTTATCACGTACAGCCATACTCGAAAAATCTGAATTAGCCGACGTTGGGGCCAAAAAGCATCCGATTAACTGCCGATACGACGCCATCTTACGACGCCATCATATTGGCGTCTGCTGGGCGAAGGCGAAGCAAGCCGTCTGCTGATTGGACAGGCGAAGGCGAAAGCAAGCCGTCCACTGAGTGGACAATCCAGAGCATGCATTTGTGCCGGTGTCGGCGATCGTTGTTCATATACGCACTCTTCATTCTCATCTTTCTTCCTAACTCTTACTCGGACAAGCAAATCCCCTATGCCATCCATAATGGTACACTCTATCCATACACCACATCCTCCCTTCTGTGGATGTTCCACGGGTTTCGGCTAGTTTGTATTAAAAATGTAATGAGATGTAGGGCAAGGTGCCCCTATTGGTCAGAGGCGAGGCAAGTGCCCCTATCACGGAAAGGTAGGGCAAGGTGCCCCTATTGGTCGGAGGCGAGGCAAGTGCCCCTATCACGGAAAGGTAGGGCAAGTGCCCCTATCGGGGGGAAAGTGCAGCAATGTGGGGCCCCCTATTGGTGGGAGGTGGAGCAGGTGTCCCTATCGCAGGAAGGTGGGGCATGTGCCACGGCCCCTATCGCGGGATGGTGCACAGGGTGCAGCAGTGGCCCCTATTTGGGAAAGGTGCACAGGGTGGGGCAGGTGCCCCTGTCAGGGAAATGTGGAGCAAGGTGGGGCAGGTGCCTCTCTCTACAGTACTTACCTCTAAACCAATAGGGTTGGACGGACTTCCTCACTGGGGTGGTGTAATGGTCCTTTGTGGTCCTTTGGGGGTGTAATGGTCCTATCGTGATCCTTTGGGTCAAGAGACGTAATCGGTAACCGGTGCGGTTTCCCTTTAACCAATAAGCGGAGGGGAGAGAGGTTTTATGCTTGGCCTGAGGTGAAGGTCTCTCACCGGTAAAAAAAAATTTTTGCTGTTTTTCGTACTTGGAGCGTTAACAAAACTTATACCCTCAAACTTAAGTGTCCTTACTTAGCTTGTTACCCCAGTCAGCTGGTACTCATTTTTCCGACCTGGGATGGATGACAGAGCGAGTCAACATCCACCTGACGTTATTTCAATGGCACAACAGGGGATCAAACTGAAGACCCTAAGACCAAAAAGCCACACCTTACCCGTTAAGTTCCCCCCTCCCCCCCCCCCCCCCCATTCCCCACACTATTCCATGACGTAGTTTTCATTAGACATCTTCTGCCTTGCCAAATACTTTTAATCCTCCTCCTTGTAATTCAGAATGAAACCTGTAACTTCATAAATACATTTGAATATCGAGATTCGTGTTCAAAAAACTCCAGGTGTTTTGTGATCATCAAGTTACCTTTGTAATTGACGCGAATTCCTTGTCTTGGACAACAACCCCAACCCCAACCCCAACCCCAAACCCCTCTTTAATTCACCATGTGTCCATTCGATCAATGCAGTTATCCTCAAGAAGTTGGAACCTGCATATCAAGTGGACAAGGGCGGGAGAATAAGGTTCGAGATTGAAGTTGCGGATCCTAACGTGGACATAAAGTGGTTGAAAAATGGGAAACCAATCAACCTGAGCGGCAGGTAATTATTATAATCTTCTTCTACTATATAAGAGAGAGACGTTGGTCTGTGTGTGTGTCTGTCTGTCTGTGTGTCTGTCTGTCTGTCTGTCTGTCTGTGTGTGTCTGTCTGTCTATCTGTCTGTGTGTCTGTCTGTCTGTCTGTGTGTGTCTGTCTGTCTGCCTGTGTGTCTGTCTGTCTGCCTGTGTGTCTGTCTGTGTGTCTGTCTGTCTGTCTCTCTATCTCTGTGTGTCTGTCTGTGTCTGTCTGTGTGTCTGTCTGTCTGTATGTCTGTGTGTGTCTGTCTGTGTGTCTGTCTGTCTGTCTGTGTGTGTGTCTGTGTGTCTGTCTGTGTGTCTGTCTGTCTGTGTGTCTGTCTGTCTGTGTGTCTGTCTGTCTGTGTGTCTGTCTGTCTGTGTCTCTGTGTGTCTGTCTGTCTGTGTCTCTGTGTGTCTGTCTGTCTGTGTCGGTGTGTGTCTGTCTGTCTGTCTGTCTGTCTGTGTGTCTGTCTGTGTGTCTGTCTGTGTGTCTGTCTGTGTGTCTGTCTGTGTGTGTGTCGCCATTTTTCTCAGAGATGGATGAACGGATCTTCGTCAAACTTTCAGAGGTTCATCAGTGAGTGCCTGGGAGTGTTTTAGGCAAAAATAATAACAATAAATTTGAAAATAAAACGTTGAGTATGTTGGAGATTTTTTTTTAAATCTCTATAGTGCCGAAGCCTTTTTGATGAATGACACTTATAATTATATACAAGTATACATTCAATTATATACAACCATGACAATTACAACTACATATGGGCAGGGTACAGCCCGAAGTGGAGATCGGTTTCTGAGGTTTGGGACATGGAATGTAGGGACAATGACAGGGAGATCAGGAGAAGTGGTGGAAGTATTGGTCAGAAGAAGAGTGGACATATGTTGTGTGCAAGAGACGAGATGGAAGGGAAGTGGTGTGAGAATGGTGAAGGGTAGGCAGGGACAGAAATACAAGTTTGTGTGGCAAGGGTGCCTGGAGGGCGTGAATGGTGTTGGTGTCCTGTTTTCTGAGGAGTTTGTAGACAGTGTGGTGAGTGTGACTAGAGTGAGTGATAGGTTGATGATGGTGAAAATGATGATTGGAAAGCTCTTGGTGAACGTCATCTCGGGATATGCTCCGCAGGTTGGTCGGAGCGATGAAGGGAAGGACAAGTTCTGGTGTGCGATAGAGAAGCTGATGGAAAACGTGAAAGATGAGGAAGTTGTTGTGGTGGGAGACCTAAATGGACATGTGGGAAGGAGGATGTATGGATTTGAGGGAGTTCATGGGGGTTACGGATATGGTGCGAGAAATGGAGAAGGTGAAAGGATTTTGGAGTTTGCTGATGGAGCTGATTTGTTGATTTGTAATACTCAGTTCCAGAAAGGGGATAATAAGCTTGTTACATACACGTCAGGTGGGTCAACGACAACCGTTGACTACCTGATGTTGCGTAGGCGAGATAGGGGGCACCTCCAGGACACAAAGGTGATCCCGGGGGAGGAGGCTGTTTCACAGCACCACTTGGTTGTCTGCGACATAAGGGTGAAAGGTGCGAGGAGAGCTCGGCGGGTGAAGTACCAACCGAGAATGAAGGTGTGGAGGTTGAAAGAGGTGACAGTAAGGGAGGCATTAAAAGAGAGGCTGAGTAGGGTAGAGGATGATGTGGTTGAGCTTGAAAGTGGTTGGATGTCAATGAAAGCTAGTCTGTTGGGAGCCGTTGGTGAGGTATGTGGATGGACAAAAGGACCACCGAGGCACTCGGAAACATGGTGGTGGGATGATGAAGTTGGAAAGAGGATTGATGAGAAGAGGAAGAAGTTCAAGGAGTGGCAGAAGGCGAAGGGTACAGGAGCAGAAAATGCAGAGCATGAAAGTTATAAGGCAGCCAGGAAGGCTGCAAAGAAAGAGGTAGCAAAGGCGCAGGAGGCATGTAGGAAAATGTTCGGAGAACGCTTGGATTCGGAAGAGGGTCAGAGAGCAGTATTCAGGATTGCAAAGCAGATAGCGAAAGAGAGGTGTGATGTGATGGGGGTGAGTTGCTTGAAGGTTGAAGTGGGACAAATCGTTGTGGACCCAGATGGAATTAAAGGAAGATGGAAGAGATATATGGAAATGCTGTTGAATGCAGAAAATGATTGGGATGGCAACATAGAGAGTAACCCAGTTTTAGGACCGGCAGAGAAGATAACTGAGAAGGAAGTTGAGGAAGCGATAAAAGCAATGAAGAGTAGAAAAGCGAGAGGGCCGACGGGAGTTGTGGGAGATAAGTTGAAGGCAGCAGGAAGTTGGGGTGTGAAGAGAATGACAGAGATCTGTAATCTGGTGGTGAAAGAAGGCCGCATTCCAGTGGCTTGGGAACTGAGTACCCTCGTCCCTCTATACAAGGGGAAAGGTGACCCTCTGGAGTGTGGCTCGTACCGAGCGATAAAGTTATTGGAGCATGGAATGAAGGTATTGGAAAGGGTGTTGGAGAGGAGGATAAGGAAGAAAGTGAAGATCGACGAAATGCAGTTTGGAATTATGCCAGGAAGAGGAACGACAGACGCGCTTTTCATTGTGAGGCAGTTGCAGGAGAAGTACATGGAGAAGAGGAAGAAGTTGTTTCTTGGGTTTGTTGATCTGGAGAAAGCATTCGATAGGGTTCCACGCAAAGTATTGACATGGGCATTGAGGAAGTTAGGAGCGGAGGAATGGTTGATCAGAGTAGTGATGGCAATGTACAAAAGAGCACGCACAGCTGTAAGGACGAAGGACGGGAACAGTGGTGAGTTTGAGGTGAAGGTGGGAGTGCATCAGGGGTCGGTACTAAGTCCACTACTATTTGTAGCTGTGATGGAGGTGCTCGCTCAGAACATAAAGGAGGGTTTACCGTGGGAGTTGTTGTATGCAGATGATCTGGTGTTGATTGCGGAAAGTATGGATGGACTGAAGGAGAAGATGAACAAGTGGAAGGAATGTATGGAGACAAAAGGTCTGAAGGTGAATATCGGAAAGACGAAGGTGATGGCAAGTGGTAATAGTCCTTGAGCCAACCGGCCATATTTTGAAGTGAATGCTCCGGCGGGGGGAGTAATTCTCATTATGATTTTCCATTAGACCAATGTCTCAAGTGTCAGAAAAGGTGTGATGGACATCTGAGAACGGTAGCTTAGTGCCCGGATGGACGCCATCTTTGAAACCACCCAGCTCGAAAATGCCCATTTGGTGGGGTACATTGTTGCACGTGTATCTGGACTTCTATACTAGCTATCGATGTGCGGTTGACGACTAAATATACGTCCGATGTGTACCGTCTAAATAAAAAATAATATGAAGCATTTTGTTTTAGATTAATTATTATAAAAATCAATTATCGAAAAAAAATCATATATTTTTCAATATTTTATTATTAGACTTGTACTTTTTTTAGTGAAACAACACTGGTATGATTTTCCAAATTATGCATTGTGCTACACCGTTTATCTGTCTATAAAAATAACTCAAAAACTAAAACATATCATCCACCACGAGTGTACACAAAAAATATATGAAAAGGCATGCACTTTCCACAAACCGAAACTATGTCAGTTGGAATTTCCCGCCGATAATCAACCCACAGAACCCAGTGCCGAAAGTGACGTCAGTCTATTCTATATCTATATTCTATATCTCAGTCTGAGATTCGTTGCGGTGCCCTGATTAATTTCTGAGGGGGGGGGGGGGGGTGGCTTAAGAACTAAAAGTGAACATGTTAGATGGCGCCACATACAACTCTATTATAGATCCCATCTTTGAGATGGATCCCATCTGCTGGCAATTGCATTCTGTGGGAAGGGCAAAGCTTGGATTGGCATCACTCTGCCACAGTGCATCTCAACTCTCAACTGTTTGCTGATTTGGCCATCTTACTCTCAACATTGTCAACTTCAATCGATTACAAATCTGGATCTTTCAGGCTCATCCACAGGTAATGTAAGTGAAGGCTCAACAAAAGATCCAGGCTGGTGTCACTTGATTACAAGTGTAAGCATCATGTGGAATGCGCATCTAATGCGCATCATTTGGAAGGGCTTCCAGGTGTGGATAGAAAGCAATCATCCTGGCAAGGAACCCCAGATTCGAAGCACTGACCTCAAAATTCGCAGCATCAAGGAGGATGTTTGCCACGAGACTCTCGCTGCTGCTCTCGATGATGATTCATGTGTACAGAGCTTTGACATGTTCGCGAAATACCTACATTTTCTGCGAACCAAACATGGAGACCTGGCTCGCTTCTGGATGATGTATATTGATATGGTAGAGACCCTGCTGGGGTTGATTCGTGCGGATAGAGAAGGCGACTGGATGCTTCACTTGGCTTGTGTCAGAAGAGTGATCCCTTGGTGTTTCGCAATGAACAAGGTGAACTATGCTAGATATCTACCAGTGTACTATGCACAGATGACGCAACTCCACGAAACATGCCCCGAGTTGTACAGGCATTTCAATCAAGGCTACTTCTCCGTACAGCTTAGACCAGGGAATCCATTTGCCAGAATCGCTGTTGATCAGACAACAGAAGAAACAGTAAACAAAGATACGCAAACAGCTGGAGGAACACGAGGTTTTAGTCTTCGACAAGGGGCTGTGTCACGATACTATCTAACTGCAGAAAATCGGGCTACTGCACTGAGGCAACTACGAGAAACTATCCTTGTGAATGGCAGCGACACATCTCACGCCAAGCACCCTGACTTGTCTACTTCTCGCATCAAACGTGATGAGTCTGGCGTCACAGCTATCTGTGATCTACTGGAAAATGACTGGACCAATCCATTCGCCGATGATCCGTCATGTCTTCTCAGTATATCTACCGGAGCGGCTGCGAGGGAGGACGTTTCTAATGACCTACTCAACACCCTGCAAAAGGGGGAAGCGGCGTATCAAAGCTTCCAGAAACGTCTTGAAGAGGGAACAGGCTTTCATGACACATTGAACAAGCTAAACTTGAAGACCTTTGGTAAGATCAAGCAGAAAGTTGTGAAGGGCACAAACAAGGAGATCGTCCTGAGAGCTGACAGACAACTGTTTGCCACCATGATACTCATCGCCAAGACAAGGAACCTCGACATGCAACTTGTCCTTTGTCACCCACTAGGGCCGTTACCATGGTCTTTGGCAAACGTTGATGGGTCAATGAAAAAAACGAACAAAGCTGCACTTGCGAAACACATGGAAGGTCTTGTGGAACCAGCCGAGAACGTTGACAAGCGAAGTGCAACAATAATTGATGCGATGGCTCTCATACAAAAGATGCATGGCGAGAACGACACGTTCGAAGAACTATCTGACCGCATCCTTGCTGCAGCGCTTCACGCTGGTCAAGGCAGTGAGCGCATCGATGTTGTCTTTGACACATACACAGAAGAATCCATCAAAGCAGCTGAGCGTGTGAACCGCGGTTCAAATGAAGGCATCAGTTTCAGCGAGATCAGACCCGCACACAAAATCATGAACTGGCGGCGTCTCCTTGCTTGCAGCCAGACAAAGGAGAAACTGGTTGTGTTTCTGGCGGAGTCGTGGAAACATGAAACAAATCGCGAAAAGCTAGGCAACAGAACACTGTATGTCACCTGTGGTGAAAAATGTCTGGTACTGACCCGCGATAGGTGGAAGTTGGTGCAAGCACTCGAATGTAGCCACGAGGAAGCAGACACGCGTATGTTTCTCCACGCAAAGCACGCCGCTACCCACTACAAGACGATCATCTTAGTGGCAGATGACACCGACGTTCTGATCATCAGTCTTCATCTCAGCAGAACCATCGATAGTCAGCTCTTCATCAGACGAGGAACAAAGGTTCGAGTCAGAATGATCGACGTTGGAAAGTTGGCTGCGGTATTGGGGTCTGGAGTTTGCAGTGCATTGCCAGGGCTTCATGCATGGAGCGGGTGTGACACTGTGAGTGCTCTGGCTAGCCAAGGAAAGATAAAGGCTTTGAAGCTTGTGCAAGCGAATGAGCTGTATCTTCAAGCATTCACAGATCTGGGATCTTCGTGGAATGTACCAACAGACGTCTTCAATAGCATTCAGGCCTTCACGTGTCAGCTGTACGCCAAGAACACGAATATCGTCGGTGTTAATTCGCTCCGTTATCACATGTTCTGTGCAAAGAAGGGCCAGATCGAATCTGGACAATTGCCGCCTTGTGAAGACTCCTTGATGCAGCATACGCTTAGGGCCAACTATCAGGCGGCTATCTGGCGACGCAGCCTTGAAAACCTACCAGACGTCCCAACACCATCAGCAGGACATGGTTGGGAACTCGATGATGGCGGTTCGCTCACAATCCGATGGATGGCGGGTCTACCAGCTCCAGATGTCGTCTTGAATCTCATCTCATGCACATGCAGAAGGACGTGTCGACCGTCAGATTGCTCCTGCATACTGAATGGGTTGAAGTGCACTGTTGTGTGTAAGCTGCAGGGATGCTCCAACATGGTGCAGGATGATGCTATCGTGGCTCAGGATGCCAATGACTCTGATGGCGACTCTGATGATTAACTTTGTGTGCACTGTATATTGTATAGCATATGTTGTTCTCTATTATAATGCAGGCCAAATTGCCTGAAAATCTTTATAGACAGATAAACGGTTTAGCAAAATGTATAATTTGGAAGATCATACCGGTGTTATTTGACTAAAACATGACATGTTCAATGATACCTCCGCTTGCTTATTAGGAATATACATCGTATGGTGTTAAAATCAGCTCCATACGTCTTTCCAAACTCTAGTAATGAATAATTAATATAATTGGCGGCCATTTTGAAATCCAAGATGGCCACCAAAGTGCAGATTTCCTATGTAACAATTTCCGCCTGCTTATTAGATATCGTATGGTGTTAAAATCCTCTCCGTACGACATTCCTAACTTGCGTTATCGTCAGAATAGATAATGCCAGCGGCGGCCTAAGTCATTTTATGCCTCTTTACATTTATTTGTTGTAAACTCGTGGTGGATGATATGTTTTAGTTTTTGAGTTATTTTTATAGACAGATAAACGGTGTAGCACAATGCATAATTTGGAAAATCATACCAGTGTTGTTTCACTAAAAAAAGTACAAGTCTAATAATAAAATATTGAAAAATATATGATTTTTTTTCGATAATTGATTTTTATAATAATTAATCTAAAACAAAATGCTTCATATTATTTTTTATTTAGACGGTACACATCGGACGTATATTTAGTCGTCAACCGCACATCGATAGCTAGTATAGAAGTCCAGATACACGTGCAACAATGTACCCCACCAAATGGGCATTTTCGAGCTGGGTGGTTTCAAAGATGGCGTCCATCCGGGCACTAAGCTACCGTTCTCAGATGTCCATCACACCTTTTCTGACACTTGAGACATTGGTCTAATGGAAAATCATAATGAGAATTACTCCCCCCGCCGGAGCATTACTTTTGGTCTGGCTCAAGGACTATAAAGCATGTGGTGAGGTGGAAAGAACTGGGAAGTGGCCGTGTGCTGTGTGCAGGAAGGGTGTCAGAGTGAACTCCATTCAATGTACAATGTGCGCTGAGTGGGTTCATCAAAAATGTAGTGGTCTGAGAGGGTTATTAACCAGTGTGGCAGCTATATTCAAGTGTAAGGTGTGCACAGAGGGAGTTGCAGATGGAGGAAATGTTGAGTTGGATCTTGGAGACGGCGTGAAGCTGGAAGGTGTGAAAACATTTTGCTACCTCGGAGACATGCTGAATGGAGAAGGTGGATCAGACTCGGCAACGGTTGCAAGAGTGAGATGTGCATGGAAGAAGTTTCGGGAACTGAGTGGCGTGCTGATGAGGAGGGGAGTGTCGTTGAAGCTGAAGGGAAAGGTGTATGCTGCATGTGTGAGAAGTGTTATGATTTATGGGAGTGAGACATGGGTAATGAACGTAGAGCAGCAACGAAGGCTGGAAAGGGTGGAAATGCGAATGGTTTGGTGGATGTGTAGAGTATCGTTGAGAGAGAGGAAGACAAATGATGATTGCGAAAGATGATGGGAATAGAGCCTGTGATTGATGCTGTGAAGAGGAACAGGTTGAGATGGTTTGGTCATGTGTTGCGGAAGGATGAAAGTGACTGGTTGGGAAGAGTGGTGGAAATGAATGTAGAAGGAAGTAGAGGACGGGGAAGACCGAGAAAGACTTGGCTAAAGATGGTGGAAGAAGAAATGCGGGCAAGGGGGTTAACAAGGAGAGATGCAGAAAATAGGGCAAAATGGAGAAGATTGTCATGGGGACCGCAAGGCTAACCCCCGCTCTAGCAGGGAAAATGGCCTTTAAAATGCATGTTGTGGTGTGTGTGTTGTATACATTCAAATAAATAAATACAAAACACAAACATTTTAACACAAATAATAAAACAATTCCGGAAGTGGTCGAAGTTGGTGTTAAGGGTGCTTCTTCTTCCTGAACGTCATCATACTTAACTCAGAAATGTGATGAACGACACATTCACCAGAATATATTCAATGAAAAGGTAAAATGATGATTTGACATTTGTGATGGATTCTGATTTGGATGTAATTGCTTTTCCATGATAGTTGCCATCATTTCAAATATGTTAATGTTTCTTTTACGTTTGAGCAACTTCAGTTACACCAGTTATAAACGCTTATACACTTTACTTGGGGTACAAGTACAAATACAACTTTGTCTGGGCGGTAACATAGGCGACGTGGTCACGCGGCGAGAGGCGTAAATTTTCTATGTAAATGTAGCTGTGTAGCGCCACCTGGTGATGGTGGCAGAGGGTATTACGATTTCCTTTTTTACCTGGGCAGCATTGAGGTAATGAAGCACTCTTTGCACGGGTAAATTTTTCCTCCTTCCCTTCCCCTTCCACCCCCCCCCCCCCCAAAAGATGTATATGTAGTATATCTTTGCCATCCCACTCTCTTCCCCACCCCACCCCCTTCCACTCACCCCACTCCATTCCTCAACCCTCCCTCTCCAGCCTCCCCCCTTCACCCGGCAACGCCAGGTACTCCTGCTAGTTACTTAATATGATGTAAATGATGTATGTCAATCTCCCAACGTCACCGATTAACTATTACATGGGACCATGAACATGCATGGCACACAGGTCCTGGCCAACAGGGGGCACCAAGTGCCACACCGCCGCACGTTGTAAGGCATCAATTGTGCGGTTAACGAGGTTGTTGCATTGAAACTCCAGGGAAAGAAGTTAAAGTTACAATGCAACTTCTGCCTCTGGTGCATTCTGGGAAAAACACACAGAGCTGTCCACAGCCATGTGCTCAACAATCCAAACCATAACTCCATTTCTAACATCTCGACACGTTTACTTAAGGATTGCCATGGAAGCTATTGGAGCAAGGCGCATGCTGACGCTGAACAAGTGCACCCTGGGAGACGATGCTGCGTACGAGGTGGTGGTTGGTGACGAGAGATGTGCCACCGAACTCTTTGTGCGAGGTAAATGGACGTTACACTGGGTGGTGCACACTTTCAACAACAATTACTATATACAGTGTGAGGTAAATGGACATTACACTGGGTGGTGCACACTTTCAACAACAATTACTGCATACAGTGCGAGGTAAATGGACATTACACTGGGTGGTGCACACTTTCAACAACAATTACTACATACAGTGCGAGGTAAATGGACATTACACTGGGTGGTGCACACTTTCAACAACAATTACTATATACAGTGCGAGGTAAATGGACATTACACTGGGTGGTGCACACTTTCAACAACAATTACTACATACAGTGCGAGGTAAATGGACATTACACTGGGTGGTGCACACTTTCAACAACAATTATTATATACAGTGCGAGGTAAATGGACATTACACTGGGTGGTGCACACTTTCAACAACAATTACTGCATACAGTGCGAGGTAAATGGACATTACACTGGGTGGTGCACACTTTCAACAACAATTACTATATACAATGTGAGGTAAATGGACATTACACTGGGTGGTGCACACTTTCAACAACAATTACTATATACAATGTGAGGTAAATGGACATTACACTGGGTGGTGCACACTTTCAACAACAATTACTATATACAGTGCGAGGTAAATGGATATTACACTGGGTGGTGCACACTTTCAACAACAATTACTCTATACAGTGTGAGGTAAATGGACATTACACTGGGTGGTGCACACTTTCAACAACAATTACTACATACAGTGCGCGGTAAATGGACATTACACTGGGTGGTGCACACTTTCAACAACAATTACTATATACAGTGCGAGGTAAATGGACATTACACTGGGTGGTGCACACTTTCAACAACAATTACTATATACAGTGCGAGGTAAATGGACATTACACTGGGTGGTGTACACTTTCAACAACAATTACTATATACAGTGCGAGGTAAATGGACATTACACTGGGTGGTGTACACTTTCAACAACAATTACTACATACAGTGCGAGGTAAATGGACATTACACTGGGTGGTGCACACTTTCAACAACAATTACTATATACAGTGCGAGGTAAATAGACATTACACTGGGTGGTGTACACTTTCAACAACAATTACTACATACAGTGCGAGGTAAATGGACATTACACTGGGTGGTGCACACTTTCAACAACAATTACTATATACAGTGTGAGGTAAATGGACATTACACTGGGTGGTGCACACTTTCAACAACAATTACTATATACAATGTGAGGTAAATGGACATTACACTGGGTGGTGCACACTTTCAACAACAATTACTATATACAATGTGAGGTAAATGGACATGACACTGGGTGGTGTACACTTTCAACAACAATTACTATGTACAGTGCGAGGTAAATGGACGTTGCACTGGGTGGTGTACACTTTCAACAACAATTACTATATACAGTGTGAGGTAAATGGACATTACACTGGGTGGTGTACACTTTCAACAACAATTACTATATACAGTGTGAGGTAAATGGACATTACACTGGGTGGTGCACAATTTCAACAACAATTACTACATACAGTGCGAGGTAAATGGACGTTACACTGGGTGGTGTACACTTTCAACAATAATTACTATATACAGTGCGAGGTAAATGGACATTACACTGGGTGGTGCACACTTTCAACAACAATTACTATATACAGTGCGAGGTAAATGGACATTACACTGGGTGGTGCACACTTTCAACAACAATTACTCCATACAGTGCGAGGTAAATGGACATTACACTGGGTGGTGCACACTTTCAACAACAATTACTATATACAGTGTGAGGTAAATGGACATTACACTGGGTGGTGCACTTTCAACAACAATTACTACATACAGTGTGAGGTAAATGGACATTACACTGGGTGGTGCACACTTTCAACAACAATTACTATATACAGTGTGAGGTAAATGGACATTACACTGGGTGGTGCACACTTTCAACAACAATTACTACATACAGTGCGAGGTAAATGGACATTACACTGGGTGGTGCACACTTTCAACAACAATTACTATATACAGTGCGAGGTAAATGGACATTACACTGGGTGGTGCACACTTTCAACAACAATTACTATATACAGTGCGAGGTAAATGGACATTACACTGGGTGGTGCACACTTTCAACAACAATTACTATATACAATGTGAGGTAAATGGACATTACACTGGGTGGTGCACACTTTCAACAACAATTACTATATACAGTGCGAGGTAAATGGACATTACACTGGGTGGTGCACACTTTCAACAACAATTACTACATACAGTGCGAGGTAAATGGACATTACACTGGGTGGTGCACACTTTCAACAACAATTACTATATACAGTGCGAGGTAAATGGACATTACACTGGGTGGTGTACACTTTCAACAACAATTACTATATACAATGTGAGGTAAATGGACATTACACTGGGTGGTGCACACTTTCAACAACAATTACTATATACAACGTACTGCAACCATGGATGCAGTAACTCACTCACAACGTACTGTAACCCTGAATGCAGTAACTCACTCACAACGTACTGTAACCCTGAATGCAGTGACTCACTCACAACGTACTGTAACCCTGAATGCAGTAACTCACTCACAACGTACTGTAACCCTGAATGCAGTAACTCACTTACAACGTACTGTTACCCTGAATGCAGTAACTCACTTACAACGTATTGTAACCCTGGATGCAGTAACTCAACGTACTGTAACCCTGGATGCAGTAACTCACAACGTACTGTTACCCTGAATGCAGTAACTCACTCACAACGTACTGTTACCCTGAATGCAGCAACTCACTTACAACGTACTGTTACCCTGAATGCAGTAACTCACTTACAACGTACTGTTACCCTGAATGCAGTAACTCACTTACAACGTACTGTTACCCTGAATGCAGTAACTCACTTACAACGTACTGTTACCCTGAATGCAGTCACTCACTTACAACGTACTGTTACCCTGAATGCAGTAACTCACTTACAACGTAATATTACCCTGAATGCAGTCACTCACTTACAACGTACTGTTAACCTGAATGCAGTAACTCACAACGTACTGTTACCCTGAATGCAGTAACTCACTTACAACGTACTATTACCCTGAATGCAGTAACTCACAACGTACTGTTACCCTGAATGCAGTAACTCACTTACAACGTACTGTTACCCTGAATGCAGTAACTCACTTACAACGTACTGTTACCCTGAATGAAGTAACTCACAACGTACTGTAACCCTGAATGCAGTAACTCACTTACAACGTAATATTACCCTGAATGCAGTCACTCACTTACAACGTACTGTTAACCTGAATGCAGTAACTCACAACGTAGTTACCCTGAATGCAGTAACTCACTTACAACGTACTGTTACCCTGAATGCAGTAACTCACTTACAACGTACTGTTAACCTGAATGCAGTAACTCACAACGTACTGTTACCCTGAATGCAGTAACTCACTTACAACGTACTGTTACCCTGAATGCAGTAACTCACTTACAACGTACTGTTACCCTGAATGCAGTAACTCACTTACAACGTACTGTTACCCTGAATGCAGTAACTCACTTACAACGTACTGTTACCCTGAATGCAGTAACTCACTTACAACGTACTGTTACCCTGAATGCAGTAACTCACTTACAACGTACTGTTACCCTGAATGCAGTAACTCACTTACAACGTACTGTTACCCTGAATGCAGTAACTCACTTACAACGTAATATTACCCTGAATGCAGTCACTCACTTACAACGTACTGTTAACCTGAATGCAGTAACTCACAACGTACTGTTACCCTGAATGCAGTAACTCACTTACAACATACTATTACCCTGAATGCAGTAACTCACAACGTACTGTTACCCTGAATGCAGTAACTCACTTACAACGTACTGTTACCCTGAATGCAGTAACTCACTTACAACGTACTGTTACCCTGAATGCAGTAACTCACAACGTACTGTAACCCTGAATGCAGTAACTCACTTACAACGTAATATTACCCTGAATGCAGTAACTCACTTACAACGTACTGTTACCCTGAATGCAGTAACTCACTTACAACGTACTGTTACCCTGAATGCAGTAACTCACTTACAACGTAATATTACCCTGAATGCAGTCACTCACTTACAACGTACTGTTAACCTGAATGCAGTAACTCACAACGTACTGTTACCCTGAATGCAGTAACTCACTTACAACATACTATTACCCTGAATGCAGTAACTCACAACGTACTGTTACCCTGAATGCAGTAACTCACTTACAACGTACTGTTACCCTGAATGCAGTAACTCACTTACAACGTACTGTTACCCTGAATGCAGTAACTCACAACGTACTGTAACCCTGAATGCAGTAACTCACTTACAACGTAATATTACCCTGAATGCAGTCACTCACTTACAACGTACTGTTAACCTGAATGCAGTAACTCACAACGTACTGTTACCCTGAATGCAGTAACTCACTTACAACGTACTGTTACCCTGAATGCAGTAACTCACTTACAACGTACTATTACCCTGAATGCAGTAACTCACAACGTACTGTTACCCTGAATGCAGTAACTCACTTACAACGTACCATTACCCTGAATGCAGTAACTCACTTACAACGTACTATTACCCTGAATGCAGTAACTCACAACGTACTGTTACCCTGAATGCAGTAACTCACTCACAACGTACTGTTACCCTGAATGCAGTAACTCACTTACAACGTACTTTTAACCCTGAATGCAGTAACTCACTTACAACATACTGTTACCCTGAATGCATTAACTCACTTACAACGTACTGTAACCCTGAATGTATTAACTCACTTACAACATACTGTAACCCTGAATGCAGTAACTCACAACGTACTGTAACCCTGAATGCAGTAACTCACAACGTACTGTAACCCTGAATGCAGTAACTCACAACGTACTGTAACCCTGAATGCAGTAACTCACAACGTACTGTAACCCTGAATGCAGTAACTTACAACGTACTGTAACCGTGAATGCAGTAACTCACAACGTACTGTAACCCTGAATGCAGTAACTCACAACGTACTGTAACCCTGAATGCAGTAACTCACAACGTACTGTAACCCTGAATGCAGTAACTCACAACGTACTGTAACCCTGAATGCAGTAACTCACAACGTACTGTAACCCTGAATGCAGTAACTCACAACGTACTGTAACCGTGAATGCAGTAACTCACAACGTACTGTAACCCTGAATGCAGTAACTCACAACGTACTGTAACCCTGATTGCATTTTCCTTCATTATGTCATTCACCCTCCCATCCCTCCATCAACTCTTTCATCTCAGCAATTACTCCCTTTATCCGCCCTCCTTCTGTCCTCCATTACCTCATTTACCCTGTTTTCTTACTTCCAAACTGATCCCTTCCCACCCCTCTCACCACATTGTCCCCTCTCCCCACATTGTCCTGCTTGCAGAGCCTGCTGTCCTCATTGTGACGCAACTGGAGGACCAGACCGTCACAGTTGAAGA
Organism: Myxine glutinosa; assembly: GCF_964187855.1. Classification (NCBI taxonomy): domain Eukaryota; kingdom Metazoa; phylum Chordata; class Myxini; order Myxiniformes; family Myxinidae; genus Myxine; species Myxine glutinosa. The sequence goes on from NC_136265.1 coordinate 5,207,063, forward strand.
GAGAGTGGAATTAGAGTGCGAGGTTTCTGAGGAAGGAGCAGCCATCAGATGGTAACATCACCTGGTGGAGCATTCAGAGTTTAAATTGGAACTTGTGCCTGATGCAAAGATGTTCCTTCAATAGAGGTTGTTCGGAGTGATTATGGAAGATGGTTGTTTGTACAGGCAAAGTAATGAAGACACACAGAAGTTGTGCGATGGTGGTTTACTTGTTAAATCCCATGATTTATATCCGTGATGTTTCTAAAAGAATTTTGAAAATTTTTTTTTTTTTTTTTTTTTGTATACTGAATCGAGGCTCGTGAAAGAGCTGACATTTACTTCACAAACAAATCAACCAGACAAACAAAATATATAAAAAGAGGGAGCGGAAGACAAGAGAATGGGAAGCACGCAAACACTTGAGAGCACACAACATTTAAGAGAAGGGAGATGTGTGGGAGGGAGAGGGCTTGGGGGGAGGAGGCGTGGGAAGGGGGGGGGGGGGGGCGGGAGAAGTATAAAACACAAGGACACCAAGGACTTCCAGGACAGAAGTTGGTATTTCAAAAAGTGGATTGGGGTGAAATTATCGGGGATAGAAAAGATCAAGGTTTTGGATGGAGGAAGATAAGAGATGGTGGTGAACAGCTGTTTTAAAGACCTGGAGGGTGGAGTGGGATTGAAGAGAGTGAGGGAGTTTGTTCAAGAGGCGGGAGAAAAGAGGAATGAAGGAGTGAAGGTATAGTCTAGTAGGAAGACTAGGTCCCCCTGCACCCCCCGGAGATATACTTCTAATCAGTGTTTCTAGATTGGAAAAAATGTGTAGAAAATGACTAGCTATGGCCCCAAGCTGAAAAAATGTCCCACATACCATTTTTATGCAAATTACTGCTGCAAATTTTATGCAAAATTATGCAAATTTTATGCAAATTTTTGATGAGGAGTAGAGTTGAGGGGTCTTTGAGGGCTTCATCGAGGTGCTCTCGGTTGCAAGACTGGGTCATTCTGAGAAGCACAGCAGGGTCAGAGATCATGATGTTCTCCTCAGTGAATCTCTCCATCAACAGCCTCTCCATTGCCTCACACACTGTTTTGAGGCAAAAGAGGGACTTTGCGTAGGCCTTTCCACTGAGAACACCTTTGAGAGATCCACTTGTTACTAGTTGTGCCTCAAAGAGAATCTCTGCATATCCAGAACCACGCATCTTGTGTCCAGTGAGCATCCCGATGTAGTTCATGGATGTGTGGAAGGGTCCAATCGTTACTACATGACTAGCAAATTCATTTGGCCAGCGCCAGATGATGGGAAGGGCTTTCATGCAGACACCCAGATCAAATGTATTCAGGACCCATCTCTGACCCACCTCAGCAGTTGCTGCCTCGGAACGCTTCAGTAGCTCACGAACAACTGCGTTGTCTGTGATCGGTTGGTGGATAGGCGTGCAGTAGTCGACTGTTGATTTGCTGGGTGGGGGAGAACCAGTTGCAGAGGTGAAACCCCCTAGCCCAGGCACAGGCTGCAGGCCACAGCTTCCGATGCATCTGATGAAGAGCCAGATGTAGTACTCTTGCATCGTAGTGGCATAGACTGTGTCATTCTCTGCTGGCGGTGTGAATGATGAGCCTTCAGGGAACTTCGGGCCAACGCGAGTAAAGTGCAAGGGTGGGAGAGTTTTTGGTGTGTCGACCTTCAGGCTACGCTGTTGTGACCTATTGATGGTAGGTAGCATTCGGTCCTTGCTGCTCTCGAACCCGGGCTTGACCTCCTGCACCATGATTCCTCCAGCACTGTTTACAATGTTGCTGCCGTGCACACTGGTAGTGGTTTTATTCAAGTTGTCCCACTCACAGTGGAATACAAGGTTGCCCTCTCCTGTCACAATTTGTGGTGTACGATAAGTTGAGACTTCATCCAGGACCTTGGCGAGAGCAGTTTCCAACTCCAAGGCGAAATCGTAGCTCTCAGAGTGTCCAAGCCTGTGTAGTATTGTGGTGAGCTGTTTGCTTCGGAACAGGTGCCTTACAGTCACACAGAGGAGAATGTGCTTTGGTAACTTCCATTTTCCATCTGACACTGCACGGCACAGATCTTGTCCAATGGAGAAGACCAGACGCTTCACCTTTTCTGTCTCGATGCCCTCCTTGCCAGTCATTAGCACGCTGAGAAAGCGGACAAGGTCTGGAGGTAGGATGTCTTCAGGATTGAGCTCCATGTCTTCAGCTGTTGGTGGCCATGGTTGGTCTTTACACTCTCTGAAAGCCTGTAGAATACCCTGGCGAAGTTGGAGGGCAACATTTTGGTTCTTGTTTGTGCTTCCGAGTGTGAATGCTCGTGCGAGAGCATTGGAAACTGTTATGTTTGAGCTGTGCACAAGCCAGAAAGAAATGACATCACATTTGTCATGATCAACCTTCGTGAAGTGGATATGCTCCTTGATTGGGTCATTCTGTAGGCGTTTCAGTAGTTTCTCTGACCGATAATTTGAGTTCTCATATCCATTCAGTTTCAGTTCCTCGACATAGAGCAAGCGCAAGGAAGAAAGCTGTAGAACTTTATTCTGCTGGATGACCTGGGTTTGAATGTGTTCCAGTACTGAGTTGAATGCCTTTTCATGGGCGGCTGACATGCAAGCCTGCTCCTTTGGTGCTTCGGCTCTGTGAATCGCACGCTCATAGTTGTAGAATGCTGTGCGGAAAGCTTTAAAACATGACGGATGGTGTTTGGCCTCACATGCAAAGAGGTCTTTGTTTTTCACCTTTCGATGGAGTCGATAGAGACCCATTTTCTCAGCCCGTGTTTCGATTTGCTCCCATGCATTATCTTTGTTTTTAAAGGATGGGAAGGTTGTAGGCCTCTCAGTATTGCGATGAGCATCTTTGGTCTCAACTTTCTCACAAAATATACACTCTGGCGGGAAGATGGGTTCAGCAGAACCTCCTGGTTTACGAGGAGAGTGATGCCATGATGAGGTTGATGGCCCTGGTTCTGTATCATCTCCCAGACGATGAAAGTGGCGGACAAAGTGCTTATAACACTTGCTGTGATATCCTACTCTTTCTAGGTCATCAGGAAGAGTTGCCGGGATCTGATCACATACTGATTGCATACGACATGGGGAGTCATGCGGTTGGTTGAGACGTCTATCCCGGATCTTTTGAAGCAGTTGCAGTTTTTCTGAAGCAGATCCTTTAATTTTACGGAGGGGCGTGAAATCCCCATGATCAGACATGGATGGTACATGAAGGATGCATGTAGGAGGAGAGCTTTGGGCTGCAGGTTCTACACTCCGTTTTCTTTTGGGCATGCTTGCTGTCGATGTCTACCATCACTGTTAAATGACAAATAAGAAATCACGAATGATGTTAAAAGTGCCTGTGAAAGGAGGCTCTGAGTTTTCAGTGAGGTAACAGAGGTTCTGAGTCATGTTCTACACTAGGGTACTTTTTAGCTGACTAAACCATGTTTAGTGGCATCAAAAGTGCTAATAGCTAAAACATCTAAATTCTTCCACACTAACGTTAGCTATCTAGGCCAATGAAACATTGTGCTAAGTTACTGTAGCTAGCTCAGCTGTCGTGCCTCTTTCTGGTTCAATTCATATACAGAAGTCAACAGATATGTCTCATGTTTGGCATTAACAAAAGTTTAAGTTACACCGACATTAGGAACATACTGTACATAGATGAGGCTAGCTTTAACGTTAGCTAACATGGTGCTAGCTGGCTCAGCTGTTATTCTGCCTGTTTATGATTTCATGCAGAAACTGAAGTCAAGAGTGTGAGTAACATTATAGTTAGCATCTTACCTGGCTAGATTGGAGGATGAATACCAAGAACAACACACAGATGGAATGGAAGACTGAACTTTCAACTGAGGTATTCAATAACATCAACGTTACCAATTGATACGAGCGCGCGACATTACCAATTGATACGAGCGCGCGAGCGCGCATGTTACATGGATGGAAATGTAAAATGGCAGCTATAGCAGCACTAATTTGGATCTCTAGTCTGTCATTTCTGCACTGTGATTGGATAACATAAAAAAATATGTTTGGGAGTTAACAGCAGGAGTTGGTAGATTTTACGTGGGCTGGGTGAGAAACCTTTAAATAAGCAAGTGAAAATCTCTCGCAATACAAAGTCAATGGTGGGAAGAAAAGTTGAGTGGTACCAATGTTACTGCCAATGTCCCGCCCCTATGCAAGACTCAGGAGCATCTTGTTGACATTTAACCTTGAAAATACCTGGGTTTAGACCCCTTATGTACCATGTTAAGTTATCTGCAGTATTAACGTATCCTTATCATTTGTAAAACTGATTATTTTGTAATTACAGCATTAATATGCATACTAGTATACCATAGACACATGTAATCATGTTATGAATAGTTCTATCATGATCTATGCCCTTCAAAACATGGGTCTAGACACCTTCATTTTTCAATTATCTGCAATATTGGCTGAGATATGTCAAAAATCGTTTTTTTGATAATGGCAGCAGTAATTTGCATAAAAATGGTATGTGGGACATTTTTTCAGCTTGGGGCCATAGCTAGTCATTTTCTACACATTTTTTCCAATCTAGAAACACTGATTAGAAGTATATCTCCGGGGGGTGCAGGGGGACCTAGTCTTCCTACTAGACTAGTAAGCAGAGAGTCTTGATTTTGGCAGTTTAACCATAAGAGGGTTGCAGGCAGATCTTGTGCGACCTGTAGGAATATTTGCGGGACAGAGCCCAGAGAGAGCTGGGGGGCAAGGCCAGAGAGGAGTCGGGAGAAGACGGAAAGACCACCAACCTGCCTGCGGTGAGTGAGTGAGAGGCCCTTGGAGTTAGCTTCATCACGGGAGATTCCAATGATTCTGAATGCTTTGCTTTCAACAGCGTGAAGACGAGCTAGGTGTGAGGCAGGAGCACCAGCCCAGAGGGGAGAGCAGTATTCCATTGAGCTGCGGATGAAAGCCTTGTACGTGGTGAGGAGCTCAGGTGTGCCAAGGAAGGACTTCGCACGACGGAGGATGCCCAGTCGGCGACTGGCTTTGGAGGCCAGATTTGAAATGTGGTTTTCCCAGGAAAGATCATGGCAGATAGTGAGACCCAAAAGTTTGAGTGACAGAACTTCTTGGAGAGGATTATTCAGAAAGTAGATGGGAGGGTTGTCCAGTCGGTCTTTTCGGAGAGACATCGCAAGAGTGTGAGATTTGTCAGGATTGAAAGACATGTTCCACTTGTTTGCCCAGTCTGTTATTTTGTCCAGGTCTGCAGAGAGTGAGGAGGCTGCAGACTGCCGATCTGAGGAATGAAGAATGGAGCGACAGAGAGTAGAGTCATCAGCAAAGAGATAGAGAGGATTTTCAAGAGAGTCGGAGAGATCATTGATGAAGACCAGAAAAAGCACAGGGCCCAGAACACTGCCTTGGGGAACTCCAGCCTGAACAGGAAGAGGAGATGAGAGAAACCCATTCAGGGCCACACGTTGACTATGACTCGAGAGGAAGTCCGCCAGCCATGCATGGAGATTTCCATGGATACCAACAGAGGAGAGTTTGGTGAGCAGAGCGGGGTGCCAGACCGTATCGAAGGCACGTGATATGTCAAGGGAGACAGCTCTAATTTCCTGTTTGGCGTTGAGGACCTCCATCCATTGCTGAGAAAGCAGTAGCAGCATGTCCAGAGTAGAGTGACCAGGTCTGAAACCAAATTGATGATCAGAGATCAAGCCATTGGAGATGAGGAAGATTTCATATCTGAAGCAATGATGGATTCCATGACTTTACTGATAATTGAGAGAAGGCTGATTGGTCTGTAGATGCTGTTATCTGTTTTTGCACCAGTTTTGTGCAAAGCGGTGATGTTGGCAGATTTCCAAGCAGATGGCAGATGCCCTTGAGCAAAAGAGAGTGTGAAGAGAACAGAGAGAGGGAGTGAAAGAGCGGAAGAACAATATTTTAGGACCCGTGGGCTGATGCCGTCAGGTCCAGTTGCAGAATCAGAGTCGAGGGTTGACAGAAACTTTTCCACCTTGTCAGGAGGAAAGGACACAGAGTCCAGGAGCAGCTGGGTATGACTGGGTACGGTGGGTACAGAGAGGGATGGGTTTGGGACACAAGATTTAGAGGCCAACACAGAGTTGAGGCATTCAGCTTTTTCACGCGCAGAGTCAGCCGTGTGGCCGTTTGAGGTGAGGGAGGGGATGGAGGGGGGGGGGGGGGAACAAACACCAGAAACAGATTTGACCAGACGCCACCAGGATTTGGAAGAGGGAGACAGATAAGAGAGTTCTGTCCTGAGAACGGAGAGATATTGTTTCCTGGCTCTCCTGAGGGTGGACACACACTTGTTTCGGGCTTTGTGAAAGGAAATGAGATTTCCTTCCGTTGGATTTGCTTTCCAGAAGACGAAAGCAAGTTGTTTCTGGGCAATAGCCTCACCACAAGATTCCGTGTACCATGAACGGGAGGAAGGGTATGACAACTGAAGATGAGATGGGATAAATCTGTGCATGAGAGAGAGCAGTTTACTTTGGAAGAATTCCCAGGATGAGTTGATGTCAGAGGCGGTAGAGATGGGAGACCAGTCCAGATGATTGATGGCTGCTTGAAGACCATGCCAGTTGGCCTGAGTGAAATGCCAGACTCGTCGACGCTGAGGAGGCTCTCTGAGAATGGTCAGAGAGATGTCCACTTTAACAAGCACATGATCAGATGAGCCGATTGGAGCAGAAGAAGAGCAGCAGACATTTTCAGGGAAGTTAGTCATAACCAAGTCCAGAAGAGAAGATGCTCCGTTGATTGAGATCTGGGTCGGGAAATTGACAGATTGTGTCAGTCCCAGTGAGTCACAGAAGTCCTTTGCTGAAGAGCCATGGCTGGTGAGAAAGGTACCCACACCCAGCCAACTGGCATGGTGACAATTGAAATCACCACATATGAGGAAGAGAGAGTTGGGATGGGTAGATAGAAGTTGGTCCATGTTATCAGACAGCGAGATGTAGATGGAGTCATCACTGTTTGGTGGACGGTACAACACACATATGAACAAAAGGTGGGAGCGAAGGGGAAGCCTTAGCCAAAGGTATTCCTGGGGGTGAGGTGGAGAGAGGGCAGTGCAGGGCGAGTGAGGAAGAGAGTTTTTTATAAAGATAGCAACCCCCCCTCCAGGACGAGGCTCAGGTCTATCATACCGGAGGAGGGAGTAACCTGGGAGAGATACCAAGGAATCAGAGACATCATGAAGGAAGAAAGTTTCTGTTAAGCAGATCACGTCTGGTTTGTCAGAAGCAACCTGTATGGAGAGATCAGTCAAGTTTGAGCGAAGGCCCCGGATGTTTGAGGTCCATACTGTTAAAGAAGAGGAAGGGGGAGCATCGGATACAGAACAGGGGGGGGGGGGGGGGAGCGGTAGGGTATGATGTGGAAGAGGAGGAAGAGGTAGGGAGAGCTGTTGAAGGTGTGTCAGAGATTTCAGAGCAGCTTGGAGAAAGGGAAGAATGGGGCGGACAAAAGGTTTGATGGTGATTGGGTGAGGCGCAGTGAGGTGTTGTTTGAGGAGGGGGAAGAGTGAGGCAGAAGGTTGAGGGAGATGAAGGTGAGAGTTGGAAGGGGGAAGAAGCGCGGAGGACGCTTTGAGGAGGAGGAGGGGTGAGAGGGGAGTCTAGGAGGGGAGGAGTGAGGGAGGGTCTCAGAGGGGAGGGGTGTGGGGGGAGTTTAGGAGGGAAGGGGCAAGGGGGGAGATCTGAAAGGGATGGGTGATGGGGAAGATTTGGAGGGGAGGGGAAAGGGGGAAGATTTGGAAGGGATGGGTGATGGGGAAGATTTGGAGGGGAGGGGCAAGGGGGAAGATTTGAAAGGGATGGGTGATGGGGAAGATTTGGAGGAAAGGGGTGAGATTGGATTTTGAAAAATGTACGATTAATGGGAAACGAACATTTCTTGCAAAATGAGTTTCTTGAGACCTTCGAGTCAAAAATACGTTTGAGGACGCTGAAGGATGGGTGGAGTTCTGGAGAGTTTAGGGAATGAATGAAAGAGGCACTGTAGCTGTAAGAGATGGAATTTTTTTTTGGAATGAATAGACTTGGTGAGCAAGTCGAAAGCATCCTTTTATAGAACAAGAAGAAAAAGGTGTTATCGTATATGACAGAATACCATTATAGGGACAGATGAAACATTTTTTAATGACGTGAACACGTGATCACGAACAACGTGGTCAAAGAACGAACAAACAAATAAGAACGAAACGGATAAGAACAGTGAAGGGAATATATATATATATATTTTTTTTTTTGAGTTGGGATGAAAACAGAGACAGAGACCGAACGTGGAACGTGAAAAATAGAGACCGAAAGGAATAGCGAGCGCAATCGAAGAAACCGCTGAGACAGAAACAAAGCCTCAAGCCAAGGGCAGACACGGTAGCGTCCTACTACTAGTCCTACGCTTGGCGTCAGAATATGCGACACGAACTGTACCGACGATTCTGTACATAGGTATTCTGTACACAGGTACACACACAGGTATTCTGTACACAGGTATGAAAAACCAACACCAAGAATACTATTAGAGACACACCAATAGTTACATACACACGGAAAGAAAGATAAAGTTTCGACCTGTGGTAAAGCCGGTATTACGACAAAAACACAATTGTGAAAAGTTACTTATTCACTTCGAAAGCGTGCGCGCATGCACGGCTTTGAAGAGACGTGACGTCACGTGACTTCCCGAGACGAGAAGAGACGTGACGAGACTTTGAAGAGATTTAAAACGTTCGACAAGTGGTCGATGTTCGGGGAAGTTAGGGGGAGAAGAGAAAATCTGAGAAATAAGCAATACAGCGAAAGAAAGAACTTAAATTCGCAGAACACCTATGAACACCGATGGGCCGAGATAAACTAGGCCGCGCACGCGGTGGGACAGAAAAGGGTTAAATTATACAAAAGTTTGCAGGAATTGCGAATCAACAGCAACTGGAAAACACCCTGCAACACATGCACAATAAAAACCGAGTAGAAATTGACGAATACACGAATGGAAAAATACTTTAACGTTTGCTGCCGTCCAGAGGTCGAACACGCTTCCTTGCTCCAGGGACCGGAAACGGAAGTCTCAGCGGAATGGGGAGCATGTTTATTTGAATGGGGAGCATGTTTATTATATACTAGCACAGGTACCCAGCAGAGTCGTTTCGTGACGGGAATATGAAGAGAGAGGTGGGGAGAGAGGCAGGGGGGGAGAGAGGCGGGGGGGAGAGAGGTGGGGAGAGAGGTGGGGGGGAGAGAGGCGGGGGGGAGAGAGGCGGGGAGGAGGGAAGCGGGACAGAAGGGGAGAGGGGAAGGAAACGGAGGGGAAGGAAACGGAGGGGGAGCAGAAGGGAAGAAGGGCAGGGAAGAGGGGGAGGGAGTAAATGGGGGGATGGGAGCAGAAGGGGGGGATGGGAGGGTGGGAGGGGAAAGAGTGAACGGAAGGGGGGTTGGTGAGAGGAGCAAGGATGGGAGAAGGGAGGAGGGAGAGACAGAGAGGGGTGGCGCAGAGACAGATAGGGGAGGGGAGAGATGGAGAGGGATGGGGCAGAGACAGAGAGGGGTGGAGAGAGAGAGAGGAGGTCCCTTAGAACATTCGCAATCTTTTCAGAACTCTTCCCGCTCATTCCTTCTCAGTTCTCGCCGCTCCTTCTCAGTTCTCGCCATTCCTTCTCGGTTCTCACCGTTCCTTCTCGGTTCTCGCCGTTCCTTCTCGGTTCTCGCCGTTCCTTCTCGGTTCTCGCCGTTCCTTCTCGGTTCTCGCCGTTCCTTCTCGGGTCTCGCCGTTCCTTCTCGATTCTCGCCGTTCCTTCCCGGTTCTCGCCGCTCCTTCTCGGTTCTCGCCACTCCTTCTCTGTTCTCGCCATTCCTTCTCAGTTCTTGCCATTCCTTCTCGGTTCTCGCCATCCCTTCTCAGTTCTCACCATTCCTTCTCAGTTCTCGCCATTCCTTCTCAGTTCTTGCCATCCCTTCTCTGTTGTCGCCATAAACTTCTCAGTTCTCACCATTCCTTATCAGTTCTCGCCGTTCCTTCTCGGTTCTCGCCGTTCCTTCTCGGGTCTCGCCGTTCCTTCTCGATTCTCGCCGTTCCTTCCCGGTTCTCGCCGCTCCTTCTCGGTTCTCGCCACTCCTTCTCTGTTCTCGCCATTCCTTCTCAGTTCTTGCCATTCCTTCTCGGTTCTCGCCATCCCTTCTCAGTTCTCACCATTCCTTCTCAGTTCTCGCCATTCCTTCTCAGTTCTTGCCATCCCTTCTCTGTTGTCGCCATAAACTTCTCAGTTCTCACCATTCCTTCTCGGTTCTCGCCATTCCTTCTCAGTTCTTGCCATTCCTTCTCAGTTCTCGCCATGCCTTCTCAGTTCTTGCCATCCCTTCTCGGTTCTCGCCGTTCCTTCTCGGTTCTCGCCGTTCCTTCTCGGGTCTCGCCGTTCCTTCTCGATTCTCGCCGTTCCTTCCCGGTTCTCGCCGCTCCTTCTCGGTTCTCGCCACTCCTTCTCTGTTCTCGCCATTCCTTCTCAGTTCTTGCCATTCCTTCTCGGTTCTCGCCATCCCTTCTCAGTTCTCACCATTCCTTCTCAGTTCTCGCCATTCCTTCTCAGTTCTTGCCATCCCTTCTCTGTTGTCGCCATAAACTTCTCAGTTCTCATCATTCCTTCTCAGTTCTCGCCATTCCTTCTCAGTTCTTGCCATTCCTTCTCAGTTCTCGCCATGCCTTCTCAGTTCTCGCCATCCCTTCTCCATTCTCGCCATTCCTTCTCGGTTCTTGCCATTCCTTCTCGGTTCTCGCCATCCCTTCTCAGTTCTCGCCATTCCTTCTCAGTTCTCGCCATTCCTTCTCGGTTCTCGCCGTTCCTTCTCGGTTCTCGCCGTCCCTTCTCGGTTCTCGCCGTGCCTTCTCGGTTCTCACCATTCCTTCTCAGTTCTCACCATTCCTTCTCGGTTCTCGCCATTCCTTATCAGTTCTCGCAATCCCTTCTCGGTTCTCGCCGTGCCTTCTCAGTTCTCGCCGTTCCTTCTCGGATCTCACCCTTCATTCTCGATTCTCGCCGTTCCTTCTCGGGTTCTCACTCTTCATTCTCGGTTCTCGCCGTTCCTCCTTGGTTCTCGCCGTTCCTTCTCGGTTCTCACCGTTCCTTCTCGGTTCTCACCCTTCCTTCTCGGTTCTCGCCGTTCAACTCGGTTCTTGCCCTTCCTTCTCGGGTTCTCAACGTTCCTTCTCGGTTCTCGCCTTTCCTTCTCGGTTCTCGCCGTTCCTTCTTGGTTCTCGCCGTTCCTTCTCGGTTCTCACCGTTCCTTCTTGGTTCTCGCCCGTTCCTTCTCGGTTCTCGCCCGTTCCTTCTCGGTTCTCGCCGTTCCTTCTCGGTTCTTGGCATTCCTTCTCAATTCTCGCCGTTCCTTCTCGGTTCTCGCCGTTCATTCTCGGTTCTCGCCGTTCCTTCACAGGTTCTCACCGTTCCTTCTTGGTTCTCGCCGTTCCTTCTTGGTTCTCGCCATTCCTTCTCGGTTCTCGCCGTTCCTTCTTGGTTCTCACCGTTCCTTCTCGGTTCTCTCTCTTCCTTCTCTGTTCTCTCTCTTCCTTCTCTGTTCTCTCAGTTCCTTCTCGGTTCTTGCCGTTCCTTCTCGATTCTCGCCGTTCCTTCTCGGTTCTCGCCCTTCCTTCTCGGTTCTCGCCGTTCCTTCTCGGTTCTCAACCATTCCTTCTCGGTTCTCACCCTTCCTTCTCGGTTCTCACCTTTCCTTCTCGGTTCTCGCAGTTCCTTCTCGTTTCTCGCCGTTCCTTCTCGGTTCTCGCAGTTCTTTCTCGGTTCTCGCCGTTCCTTCTCGGTTCTAGCAGTTCTTTCTCGGTTCTCGCCGTTCCTTCGTAACAATATCATATCATGAATGCAGGTGGTATCTGGTTCCTTCCTCAAGTATTCCTTCTTCAATCCCAGTGTCTGCTTCCTCTATGCACAGACATGTTTCTTTCTACTCCCGAGAGAACGACCTCCAACATCAAAAGCCAAGGATACCATTCTTAATTTGTCTTGTCCAAAAGTTTTTCTCCATTTTGTTAAACTTCCAATCTCTTATCTTGTATTTTTCTATCAATTTCAAACACGTGGGTCTCATCTGAGTAATGTGAGGTTCAAGGCCTCACCGTCAACTCTTTATCATTTCCTTCTGCTCTCATTCCTTCACACTGTCATTTCTTTCTCTCATCATTCAATGCACCCACATGCACCTCATTGCATTTGCTTCTCTATTGTCACTCTTCCTCAGTTTGTACCCTGGTTTAGAATAGGTACACCATATCCCTGCATGTCGTAAGAGGTGACTAAAAGGATTGGCGTCAGGAAGGGCATCCGGCCATAAAAAGATTCCTCAAAAAGGGAACCATGACAACTACAATTACATATGGGCAGGGTACAGCCCGAAGTACCCCGTGGGGGACCTCACTCCCTCTTGTCAAAACTCAAAGTGGGGAACCCGATCGAAGCAATGGTGGAAATCACTCCATTTATGACGACGAAACGTCTGATGCCCCACGTGGAGATCGGTTTCTGAAGTTTGGGACATGGAATGTAGGGACAATGACGGGGAGATCAGGAGAAGTGGTGGAAGTATTGGTCAGAAGAAGAGTGGACATATGTTGTGTGCAGGGGACGAGATGGAAGGGAAGTGGTGTAAGAATGGTGAAGGTTGACAGGGACAGAAATACAAGTTTGTGTGGCAAGCATGCCCCGGAAGGCGTGCATGGTGTTGGTGTCCTGTTTTCTGAGGAGTTTGTAGACAGTGTGGTGAGTGTGATTAGAGTGAGTGATAGGTTGATGATGGTGAAAATGATGATTGGAAAGCTCTTGGTGAACGTCATCTCGGGATATGCTCCGCAGGTCGGTCGGAGTGATGAAGAGAAGGACAAGTTCTGGTGTGCTATAGAGAGCTGATGGAAAACGTGAAAGATGAGGAAGTTGTTGTGGTGGGAGACCTAAATGGACATGTGGGAAGGAGGATGGATGGTCTTGAGAGAGTTCATGGGGGTTACGGATATGGTGTGAGGAATGGAGAGGGTGAAAGGATTTTGGAGTTTGCTGATGGAGCTGATTTGTTGATTTGTAATACTCAGTTCCAGAAAGAGGATAATGAGCTTGTTACATACACGTCAGGTGGGTCGACGACAACCCGTTGACTACCTGCTGGTGCGTAGGCGAGATAGGGGGCACCTCCAGGACACAAAGGTGATCCCGGGGGAGGAGGCTGTTTGACAGCACCACTTGGTTGTCTGCGACATAAGGGTGAAAGGTGTGAGGAGAGCTCGGCGGGTGAAGTACCAACCGAGAATGAAGGTGTGGAGGTTGAAAGAGGTGACAGTGAGGGAGGCATTAAAAGAGAGGCCGAGTATGGTAGAGGATGATGTGGTTGAGCTTGTAAGTGGTTGGATGTCACTGAAAGATAGTATGTTGGGAGCCGTTGGTGACGCATGTGGATGGACTAAAGGACCTGGGAAACATGGTGGTGGGATGATGAAGTTGGAAATATGATTGACGAGAAGAGGAAGAAGGTCAAGGAGTGGCAGAAGGCGAAGGGTACGGGGGCAGAAAAGGCAGACCATGAAAGTTATAAGGCAGCCAAGAAGGCTGCAAAGGAAGAGGTAGCAAAGGTGCAGGAGGCATGTAGGAAAATGTTCGGAGAACGCTTGGATTTGGAAGAGGGTCAGAGAGCGGTATTCAGGATTGAAAAGCAGATAGCGAAAGAGAGGTGTGATGTGACGGGGGTGAGTTGCTTGAAGGATGAACAGGGACAAATAGTTGTGGACCCAGATGGAATTAAAGGAAGATGGAAGAGATATATGGATGTGCTGTTGAATGCAGAGAATGAATGGGATGGCAACATCGAGAGTAACCCAGTCTTCGGACCGCAGAGAAGATAACTGAGAAGGAAGTTGAGGAAGTGATGAAAGCAATGAAGAGTAGAAAAGCAGGAGGGCCGACGGGAGTTGTGGGAGATATGTTTAAGGCAGCAGGCAGTTGGGGTGTGAAGAGAATGACAGAGATCTGTAATCTGGTGGTGAAAGAAGGCCGCATTCCACTGGATTGGGAACTGAGTACCCTGGATTTATGCCAGGAAGAGGAACGACAGATGCGCTTTTTATTTAAGGCAGTTGCAGGAGAAGTACATGGAGAAGAGGAAGAAGTTGTTTCTTGGGTTTGTTGATCTGGAGAAAGCATTCGATAGGGTTCCACGCGAAGTCATGACATGGGCATTGAGGAAGTTAGGAGTGGAGGAATGGTTGATCAGAGTAGTGATGGCAATGTACAAAAGAGCGCGCACAGCTGTAAGGACGAAGGACGGCAACAGTAGTGAGTTTGAGGTGAAGGTGGGAGTGCATCAGGTACGAAGTCCACCACTATTTGTAGCTGTGATGGAGGTGCTCGCTCAGAACGTAAAGGAGGGTTTACCGTGGGAGTTGTTGTATACAGATGATCTGGTGTTGATTGCGGAAAGTATGGATGGACTGAAGGAGAAGATGAACAAGTGGAAGGAATGTATGGAGACAAAAGGTCTGAAGGTGATTATCGGAAAAACGAAGGTGATGACAAGTGGTAAAGCATGTGGTGAGGTGGAAAGAACTGGAGAGTGGCCATGTGCTGTGTTCAGGAAGGGTGTCGGAGTGAACTCCATTCAATGTACAATGTGCGCAGAGTGGGTTCATCAAAAATGTAGTGGTCTGAGAGTGTCATTAACCAGTGTGGCAGCTACATTCAAGTGTAAGGTGTGCACAGAGGGAGCTGCAGATGGAGGAAATGTTGAGTTGGATCTTGGAGACGGCGTGAAGCTGGAAGGTGTGAAAACATTTTGCTACCTCGGAGATATGCTGAATGGAGAAGGTGGATCAGACTCGGCAACGGTTGCGAGAGTGAGATGTGCATGGAAGAAGTTTTGGGAACTGAGTAACGTGCTGATGAGGAGGGGAGTGTCGTTGAAGCTGAATTCTGCATGTGTGAGAAGTGTTATGATTTATGGGAGCGAGACATGGGTAATGAACTTAGAGCAGCAACGGAGGTTGGAAAGGGTGGAAATGCGAATGGTTTGGTGGATGTGCGGAGTATCGTTGAGAGAGAGGAAGACAAATGATGAATTGCGAAAGATGATGGGAATAGAGCCTGTGATGGATGCTGTGAAGAGAAACAGTTTGAGATGGTTTGGTCATGTGTTGGATGAAGGATGAAAGTGACTGGTTGAGAAGAGTGATGGAAATTAATGTAGAAGGAAGTAGAGGACGGGGAAGACCGAGAAAGACTTGGCTAAAGATGGTGGAAGAAGAAATGCGGGCAAGGGGGTTAACAAGGAGAGATGCAGAAAATAGGGCAAAATGGAGAAGATTGTCATGGGGCCTGCAAGGCTAACCCCCATTCTAGCAGGGAAAATGGCCTTAAAATGCCTGTTGTTGTTGTTGTTGTATTCTCTCTCTTCCTGTAAATGAATGTGCTTGTTGTATCCACGAGTTGTCACCTTACCCTACAGTTAGTATCACCTTACCCCACAGTTAGTGTCGCCTTACCCCACAGTTTGTGTCGCCTTACCCCACAGATAGTCGCCTTACCCCACAGTTAGTGTCGCCTTATCCCGCAGTTTGTGTCTCCTTACCCCGCAGTTAGTGTCGCCTTACCCCACAGTTTGTGTCACCTTACCCCACAGTTAGTGTCGCCTTACCCCGCAGTTAGTGTCGCCTTACCCCACAGTTAGTTTCGCCTTACCCCACAGTTCGTGTCGCCTTACCCCACAGTTAGTGTCGCCTTATCCCACAGTTTGTGTCACCTTACCCCACAGTTAGTGTCGCCTTACCCCGCAGTTAGTGTCACCTTACCCCACAGTTAGTGTCGCCTTACCCCGCAGTTAGTGTCACCTTACCCCACAGTTGAGCATTTCATACAAAAATAACTAAAATTCATGAAAAATGTGATGAAGGATGAAATGTTCAATCACCGAGAGCTGGATGTGCCAACCAAGCTCGGAAAACAAAATGATATTTTCATCCTCAAAATAAATCTTGTTTGTTTCTCAGGGAAAAGGATGGGGTTGAACTGACGGGGGAAAATACATTTAAATACCGAATGAAGAAGATTGGGAAGAAGCTCAATTTGATAATTAATTCAGCATCCAAGGAAGATGCCGGACATTACAAGGTCATCACCAATGGAGGAGAATCTATTGCTGAACTTGTGGTACAAGGTAAGGTAACCAATAAATCATTGAAATCCTCACTATTCACCAACACCTTACTTACCTTCACCCACACTAATGTCACTCTTAACACCTTACCTTCACCCACACTAATGTCACTCTTAACACCTTACCTTCACCCACACTAATGTCACTCTTAACACCTTACCTTCACCCACACTAATGTCACTCTTAACACCTTACCTTCACCCACACTAATGTCACTCTTATCACCTTACCTTCACCCACACTAATGTCACTCTTAACACCTTACCTTCACCCACACTAATGTCACTCTTAACACCTTACCTTCACCCACACTAATGTCACTCTTAACACCTTACCTTCACCCACACTAATGTCACTCTTAACACCTTACCTTCACCCACACTAATGTCACTCTTATCACCTTACCTTCACCCACACTAATGTCAATCTTAACACCTTACCTTCACCCACACTAATGTCACTCTTAACACCTTACCTTCACCCACACTAATGTCACTCTTAACACCTTACCTTCACCCACACTAATGTCACTCTTAACACCTTACCTTCACCCACACTAATGTCACTCTTAACACCTTACCTTCACCCACACTAATGTCACTCTTATCACCTTACCTTCACCCACACTAATGTCACTCTTAACACCTTACCTTCACCCACACTAATGTCACTCTTAACACCTTACCTTCACCCACACTAATGTCACTCTTAACACCTTACCTTCACCCACACTAATGTCACTCTTATCACCTTACCTTCACCCACACTAATGTCACTCTTAACACCTTACCTTCACCCACACTAATGTCACTCTTAACACCTTACCTTCACCCACACTAATGTCACTCTTAATACCTTACCTTCCCCCACAGTAATGTCACTCTTAACACCTTACCTTCACCCACACTAATGTCACTCTTAACACCTTACCTTCCCCCACACTAATGTCACTCTTAACACCTTACCTTCACCCACACTAATGTCACTCTTAACACCTTACCTTCACCCACACTAATGTCACTCTTAACACCTTACCTTCACCCACACTAATGTCACTCTTAATACCTTACCTTCCCCCACACTAATGTCACTCATAACAACTTACCTTCCCCCACACTAATGTCACTCTTAACACCTTACCTTCACCCACACTAATGTCACTCTTAACACCTTACCTTCACCCACACTAATGTCACTCTTAATACCTTACCTTCCCCCACACTAATGTCACTCTTAACACCTTACCTTCACCCACACTAATGTCACTCTTAACACCTTACCTTCACCCACACTAATGTCACTCTTAACACCTTACCTTCACCCACACTAATGTCACTCTTAATACCTTACCTTCCCCCACACTGTCACTCTTAACACCTTACCTTCACCCACACTAATGTCACTCTTAACACCTTACCTTCACCCACACTAATGTCACTCTTAACACCTTACCTTCACCCACACTAATGTCACTCTTAATACCTTACCTTCACCCACACTAATGTCACTCTTAACACCTTACCTCCACCCACACGATTGTCACTCTTAACACCTTACCTCCACCCACACTAATGTCACTCTTAACACCTTACCTCCACCCACACTAATGTCACTCTTAACACCTTACCTCCACCCACACGATTGTCACTCTTAACACCTTACCTCCACCCACACTAATGTCACTCTTAACACCTTACCTTCACCCACACTAATGTCACTCTTAACACCTTACCTTCACCCACACTAATGTCACTCTTATCACCTTACCTCCACCCACACTAATGTCACTCTTAACACCTTACCTTCCCCCACACTAATGTCACTCTTAACACCTTACCTTCACCCACACTAATGTCACTCTTAACACCTTACCTCCACCCACACTAATGTCACTCTTAACACCTTACCTTCACCCACACTAATGTCACTCTTAACACCTTACCTCCACCCACACTATTGTCACTCTTAACACCTTACCTTCACCCACACTAATGTCACTCTTAACACCTTACCTCCACCCACACTATTGTCAGTCTTAACACCTTACCTCCACCCACACTAATGTCACTCTTAACACCTTACCTCCACCCACACCAATGTCACTCTTAACACCTTACCTCCACCCACACTAATGTCACTCTTAACACCTTACCTTCACCCACACTAATGTCACTCTTAACACCTTACCTTCACCCACACTATTGTTATTTACTTATTCACACTGTACTGCTGCCCCACTCATGTTAATATTTACCTCCGCCACCAAAGGTGGATGGAGGTTATGTTTTCACCCCTGTCTGTCTGTCTGTCTGTCCGTTTGTCTGTCTGTCAGTTTGTGAACAAGATATCTCAAAACGTTGTGGACGGATTCAGACGAAATTTGGTGGAGATGTAGTGTATGTGACAAGGACGAAATGATTCGATTTTGGTGAAGATCCGGATCCGGTTCCAGCTAGTATAATTTTTTAAAGTGATTCTTCACCATTGAGTGATATGGCGAACCAGGTGGAGGTGTGCTCTCTACTGAATGCCTTCTGAAATATGGCCTAATGGTTAGGGTGGTGGGCTTGGGATCCTAAGATCCTGAGTTCGAATCCCAGTGAATTAACACCAGGTGGGGTTGACTCAGCCTGTCATCCCTCTGAGGTCGGCAAAATGAGGACCAGATAACTGGTTATGGAGCTTCATTTGCATCAGCGGCAGATGGGCCCACATAAAAATGATGCAACCAGCAGTCGGGTGGCTGCACTCGATCCACTCACACTGTGCTGCCCCCTGTAGATAAGAAATTGGAGGTCCTACAAGGCATCGCAGACCTCACTGTGAAGGCAGAGGACAGTGCTGAATTCACCTGTGAAGTATCGGATGAAAAAGTGACCGGAAAATGGCTCAAGAATGGAATTGAAGTTGTTCCGTCGGAACGCATAAAACTTATACACAGAGGCAGGTGGGTGACCTTTAACCTTTTTCTACTTACATGTTAAATTGAGTATATAGTATTAAGTTACACTCAATGTCTGAATTTGATTTGAGCTGTACAATCTCCATATTGAACAAAAATAAACCATGCTCATTAGTGTCGTGGTTCGTGTCCGTTCTGATTCTGTCGGTGGTTCGAACCCCGGCCAAGTCATGCCAAAGACATTAAAATGTTACGTGCTGCTTACTTACTTGAGGTTCAGTATTTAAAAACGATCGAGCATGGATAAACATCCATGGATTGGTCGCAATAGTGCAAGCTTGCATGGGCCGAATGGCTTCCTCCTGCATCAAAGCTCCTTGTTACGGAACTCACCTTATTATTATTATTATTATTAGGTTTACTCTCCATGAAATGGAGAGAAACCTATTATTACTGCTAGAGTTTTTCTTATTATTCTTCCGCCCTATTTTGCACCTCCGAAAACTTCATAATTAAGTTTCTCAGCAACCGCTGGTCGGATTGACAGGAAATTTTCATCAAATGATCGGCTAGGCTCGTAGAATTTTTAAATGCTAATGATGACGTCATAGGTCACGTGGTATGGGCGCCATCTTGTAAAACACCTTCAACTTTGCCCCTCTGTATCTCCGAAACGGCTCAATGGAAAAATTTGAGGAATGGCTCATTTTAAAGAACTCTGCAATGGGAACAAAAAACATGTGTATTGAGTATATCAAAAATGCTAACGTTAAGAGGTTAGAATTCGTCAAACACAATTTTTCTCCCCCGAAAATGAGATTTTTTTCCCAGATGCTTAGTTAAAAAAAACTCAGATTGCAAAAAATTTCGAAGTCATACGTCACATGGTTCGGCGGCCATCTTGTTTTCCGTGAAAAAACACAAAAAACCCTTTTTCTCCGCAACGGCTGAACGGATTGAGCCCAAACTTGGCATGCTTATTCGCATACCCATGACGAACAAAAAAGGCAGCGAGCACGACGTCATCCGACACGTGGTTTCAGAGTTATGACGTTTTAAAATTTCAAACTAGAAATGGAATCACCTCCATAATTTGTGGAGATATCGAGTGGAAACTTTACACAAATGTTCCACATGGGGGGATGTTTCATCGTTACTTGAGACGTTTTGATAAGTCACATGGTTTGGCCACAATAAATAATGGAAGTTTAAATTTTAAAAAGCTTGTAACTCTTGAACCACTGCATGGATCGACTTGAATTTTTAATGCAATGTGGCTCTCATCAAGCGAAACAAGTTTGCAAACTTTCAAGATGATTGGATGTACGGTCGCGAAGCTATAAGTCTTTATTGTTGAAAGAAGAAGAAACACACCATTTTGTCTTTCCAGAACGTGCTCACGATAACGCGATCTCCCACGGTCATTTGAACTTCAAAAAAAATTATAATTGCAGATTTGTCAATAGATGAGGCATATTAACAAACGAATGAAACAGATTTGCTCAAATTCTGACTATTTTTAACTCGATCGTATTTCACTGAAAGTAAGCCCATCAAAGCGCGTACTTAATACATGAAACTACAGTGGCCCATTTGCGCATGTGCAAACATCCATCCACATATTACGTAAGCGTGCACATGTGACCTTCCAATTCAGCGCTACCATTTGCGCATGCGCGATTTTTTCAGCGTTTAAGTGCTTCGTCGCACCACCTGCGCATGCGCAGGGTTGGCGGGATTGACGCATTAGAATGTTTGGTGCTGTGCGAGAAGGAAATGGCTGTCATGGTCGTAATTGGTCTTGAAATTTGCGCAAATAAATGCCCGACACGATTCCGTTTATTTCGTCAAAATCCATCCAGCCGATCTGAAGTTATATGAAGAAATGCATTTACGTCGTGACGTCATCACGCGATTTTCGAATGCAGACGTCTTTTCGGAAATTAAATAAAGATAGAAATCGAAATGAATCATGTCCGCGATCTGCGCATGCGCGGTTTTCTCAGTCGCTTTTCAGTGGCATCGCAGTGCAACCCATCTGCGCATGCGCCAGCTATTGAAAATTGGGTCGCCACTGCAAAATCCAAGATGGCCGCCACCATGTATGTCTGAACCTTGCAACCTGCATATCTTGAAAAATAAGCATAGTAGCAACTTCTAATTTGGTGTGTGGGTGTATCTAGGCACAAGGAAGAACGCTATCGAAAATTGGGTCGCCACGTCAAAATCCAAGATGGCCGCCACCATATATATGTCTGACCTTGCAACCTGCATATCCTGAAAAATAAGCGAAGTAGCAACTTCTAATTTGGTGCGTGGGTGTACCTAGGCACAAGGAAGAACGCTATCGAAAATTGGGTCGCCACGTCAAAATCCAAGATGGCCGCCACCATATCTATGTCTGAACCTTGTGAGCGGAATATCTTGAAAAATAAGCAAAGCACCAACTTCTAATTTGGTGTGTGGGTGTATCTAGGCATAAGGAAGAACGCTATCGTAAATTGGGTCGCCACGTCAAAATCCAAGATGGCCGCCACCATATCTATGTCTGAACTTTGTGAGCGGAATATCTTGAAAAATAAGCAAAGTAGCAACTTCTAATTTGGTGTGTGGGTGTACCTAGGCACAAGGAAGAAAGCTGTCGAAAATTGGGTCGCCACGTCAAAATCCAAGATGGCCGCCACCATATATATGTCTGAACCTTGTGAGTGGAATATCTTGAAAAATAAGCAAAGAACCAACCTCTAATTTGGTGTGTGGGTGTATCTAGGCATAAGGAAGAACGCTATCGTAAATTGGGTCGCCACGTCAAAATCCAAGATGGCCGCCACCATATCTATGTCTGAACCTTGTGAGCGGAATATCTTGAAAAATAAGCAAAGCACCAACTTCTAATTTGGTGCGTGGGTGTATCTAGGCACAAGGAAGAACGCTATTGAAAATTGGGTCGCCACGTCAAAATCCAAGATGGCCGCCACCATATATATGTCTGACCTTGCAACCTGCATATCCTGAAAAATAAGCAAAGTAGCAACGTCTAATTTGGTGTGTGGGTGTACCTAGGCACAAGGAAGAACGCTATCGAAAATTGGGTCGCCACGTCAAAATCCAAGATGGCCGCCACCATATCTATGTCTGAACTTTGTGAGCGGAATATCTTGAAAAATAAGCAAAGAACCAACTTCTAATTTGGTGCGTGGGTGTATCTAGGCATAAGGAAGAACGCTATTGAAAATTGGGTCGCCACGTCAAATCCAAGATGGCCGCCACCATATATATGTCTGACCTTGCAACCTGCATATCTTGAAAAATAAGCGTGTGTGTGTGTAGGGGGGGTGTGTGTGTGCGTGTGGGGGGAGGGGTGTGCGGGTGTTTGTGTGTGTGTGCATGTGTGTTAGGGTTGGGGGGGTGGGGGGATGTGTGCATGTGTTTGTGTGTGTGTTAGGGGTCGGGGGGGGTGTTTGTGTGTGTGTTAGGGGTCGGGGGGGGGGTGTTTGTGTGTGTGTGGGGGATGTGTGTGTGTGGGGGGGGGCGGTGTGGGGGTGTGTGTCAGGGGATGTGTGTGTGGGATGTGTCTTGGGGGGTGGGGGGAGGGGGTTGTGCATTTGTCTGGATATGTGTGTGCATGTGGGGGGAGGTGTGTGCGCGTGTTTGTGTGTGTGTGTGTGTGTGGATGTGTGTGTGTGTGTGTGTGTGTGTGTGTGTGTGTGTGTGTGTGTGTGTGTTGGGGGTGTGGTGTATGTGTGTGTGTGTGTGTAGGGGGGATGTGTGTGTGTGTGGGGGTGGAGGGATGTGTGTGTGTAGGTGGGGGGGGGGGGGGGGGGGGAGGTTGGTGTGTGTGTGTGTGTGTGTGTGTTTGGGGGGAGGGGTGTGGGTGGGGGTAGGGGGGATGTGTGTGTGTATGTGTGTGTGTTGTGTGTGTGCATGTGTGTGTGTGTGTGTGTGTTGGGGGTGGGGGGATGTATGCGTGTGTTTGTGTGTGTGTTAGGGGTGGGGGGATATGTGTGTGTGTGTGTGTGTGTGTGTGTGTGTGTGTGTGTGTGTGTGTGTGTGTGTGTGTGTGTGTGTGTGTGTAGGTGGGGGGGGGGGTTGGTGTGTGTGTGTGTGTGTGTTTAGAGGGGTGTGCGTATGGGGGGAGGGGTGTGGTGGGGGTAGGGGGGATGTGTGCGTGTGTTTGTGTGTGTTAGGGGTGGGGGGATTTGTGTGTGCATGTGTGTATGTTGGGGTGGGGGGGGTGTAGAGATGTGTGCGTGTGTTTGTGTGTGTGTGTGTATGTGGGGGAGGGGGTGGGGTGGAAGGGGATGTGCGTTTGTGTGGATATGTGTGGGTGTGTGGAGGGAGTGGTGTGGGGGTGTTTGTGTGTGGGTGTGTGTGTGGATATGTGTGTTTGTGTGTGGGTGTGGATGTGTGTGTATGTGTGTGTGTGTGTGTGTGTGTGTTGGGGGTGGGGTGTGTTTGTGTATGTGGAGGGGGGGGTTGGTGTGTGTGTGTGTGGAGG
Source organism: Myxine glutinosa (assembly GCF_964187855.1). NCBI lineage: Eukaryota > Metazoa > Chordata > Myxini > Myxiniformes > Myxinidae > Myxine > Myxine glutinosa. The sequence continues at coordinate 5,230,679 of NC_136265.1, forward strand.
GGGTAGGGGGGATGTGTGTGTGTGTGTGTGTGTGTGTGTGTGTGTGTGTGTGTGTGTGTGTGTGTGTGTGTGTCGGGGTTGTATCCAAGGGGGTTGTGTCAAAGCATGTCCAATGAAAGTGGGGTTGTATCACAAGTGGGGTTGTATCAAAAGTGGGGTTGTATCAACAGTGGGGTTGCATCAAAAGTGGGTGCGAGTAAACCGGTCATCACTGCCAGCAGTTTTAAAGTGGCAGTTCTAGTTATTATTATCATTTATTATAGAACCAGCAAATACCACCCATGGGAATATCATGAAAGGGGGGAGGAGGGGGAAAGAGGGGTGGTAGAGCAAGAAAGAAAGAGGGGGGGAGAGCGAGGAAGGGAGGTGAGGGGGAGAGCGAGGAAGGGAGGGAAGGGGGAGAGCGAGGAAGGGAGGGAAGGGGGAGAGCGAGGAAGGGAGGGGAGGGGGAGAGCGAGGAAGGGAGGAGAGGGGGAAAGCGAGGAAGGGAGGGGGGAGAGAGAGGGGTGGTAGAGAGAGAAAGAGGGGAGAGAAACAAAGAGGGGGGGGAGAGAGAGGAGTGGTAGAGAAAGAAAGAGGGGGGGAGAGGAGTGGTAGAGAAAGAAAGAGGGGGGGGAGAGAGGAGTGGTAGAGAGAGAAAGAGGGGAGAGAAAGAAAGAGGGGGGAGAGAGAGGGGTGGTAGAGAGAAAAAGGGGAGAGAAAGAAAGAGGCGGGGGAGAGAGAGGAGTGGTAGAGAGAGAAAGAGGAGGGGGAGAGATAGAAAGAGGGGAGAGAAAGAAAGAGGGGGGGAGAGAGGGGTGGTAGAGAGAGAAAGAGGAGGGGGAGAGAGAGAGAAAAAGGGGAGAGAAAGAAAGAGGATGGGGAGAGAGAGGAGTGGTAGAGAGAGAAAGAGGAGGGGGAGAGATAGAAAGAGGGGAGAGAAAGAAAGAGGGGGGAGAGAGGGGTGATAGAGAGAGAAAAAGGGGAGAGAAAGAAAGAGGGGGGGGGAGAGAGAGAGAAAGAGGGGGGGGAGAGAGAGAAAGAGGGGGGGAGAGAGAAAAAGCAGAGAGAAATAAAGAGGGGGGGGAGAGAGGAGTGGTAGAGAGAGAAAGAGGGGGGGAGAGAGAGAAAGAGGGGGGGAGAGAGAAAAAGCAGAGAGAAATAAAGAGGGGGGGGGAGAGAGGAGTGGTAGAGAGAGAAAGAGGGGGGGGGAGAGAGGGGTGGTAGAGAGAGAAAGAGGGGAGAGAAAGAAAGAGGGGGCAGAGAGAGGAGTGGTAGAGAGAAAAAGGGGAGAGAAAGAAAGAGGAGGGGGAGAGAGAGGAGTGGTAGTGAGAGAAAGAGGGGGGGGGAGATAGAAAGAGGGGAGAGAAAGAAAGAGGGGGGGGGGAGAGAGGTGTGGTAGAGAGAGAAAAAGGGGAGAGAAAGAAAGAGGGGTGGGGGGAGAGAGAGAGAAAGAGGGTAAGAGAAAGAGAAAGAAAGATAGAGAAAGAGGGGGAGGAAAAGGAGAGGGGTGGTAGAGAGAGAAAGAGGAGGGAAGGTAAGAGAGAGAGGGAGAGTGAGGAAGGGAGGAGAGAGGGAGAGTGAGGAAGGGATGGGAGGAGGAGAGCGAGGCAGGGAGGGGAGGGGGAGAGCGAGGAAAGCAGGGGAGGAGGAGAGCGAGGAAGGGAGGGGAGGAGGGGAGCGAGGAAGGGAGGGGAGGGGGGGAGCGAGGAAGGGAGGGGGACAGCGAGGAAGGGAGGGGAGGGGGACAGCGAGGAAAGGAGGGGAGGAGGACAGCGAGGAAGGGAAGGGAGGGGGAGAGCGAGGAAGGGAGTGGAGGGGGAGAGCGAGGAAGGGAGGGGAGGGGGAGAACGAGGAAGGGGGTAGGGTGAAGCCTCACCATACATCGCTATACATTCTGGATTCCGGGAAGGAGAGGTGCGAGGAGTGGGGCCAGAGCGAGAGAGAAACAGATTGGGGGGGAAGGATCAAGGACACAAAATGAGGCCAAGGACAGCATTATTTAATAAAGGGAATACTACTCGTACTCAATGATGAGCTCCTGTCATGGAAATACATACCTTGGCTGGAGTGGTGTAATGCGGATGTACATAATGTATTGCACAAGTGAGAATAATCATGGATGGAATCACATCATATGTACCTGGCTAGTATCTTGTGGTTATTGGCTACACATAGAAATAACATCGACAGAGTAAAGTGTAAAAGTACCCATGGCCATGGTCATCAGTAACCAGGTATCCTTGTGTACCCCGAGTAGAATTCACAAACTGATGATTGAGAATGTGCGGCCTGAGGATGAGGGGGACTACACCTTCATCCCAGATGGTTACGCCTTCTCCCTGTCCGCCAAGCTCAACATGCTGGGTAATCACCGTCTGTCTACCTGCCTTTTGGGGGCGTAAACCTGTTATGTGTCACCTGGGATCGTCACCCAACCTTACCTTTAACTCGGCCACCTTATTCCAATGAACTGCATCAGATGTGGGATCCATGGAGAGGAATAAGAAATCATTCCGTTTTCGTTCTTTTTCATTCATTCATGTATGTCTCCATCTTTGTCCCATACAGAGGTGAAAATTGAATACGTTCCGAAACAAGGTATGATATTATCCACAAAACCAGGTAAGTTACTCAAGCATGTCAGAAAATAAATTATTTCTTGTCGAATAGCATCAAACAAGAAGAGGTCGATCATGTTACTTCATCATGTTCGGTGATCATGTCCAAGTTTGAGAGTATTAATCCTGTTTTTTATAATGTTTCGAGTCTCTTCGTCCCCTGTTTGTGCGTCTGTATGTTGAGTCTATTATCCACACTTTTATTATCTCTCCTCCTCATATATAATTATCATATAAAAATGCCTCATATAAAAATATAATTACATATAATTAAATATAATTATCATCTTTCCTGGAAGTCTTTGCAGTGTCCATATGTTTTATACCTCTCCCACCTCCCCCCCAAGCCCTCTCCCTCCCACAGTTCTCTCGATGTCCCTGCTCTCAAATGTTGCGTTTGTGTCCTTCTCCCTCTCTCCCCATCTTGTCTACCGCTCCCTTTATTTTGTGTTTTATGTGTCGGTTTCACTTTTTGTGGAATTAATGTTAGCTCTTTCACGAGCCTCGATCTTGTATACAAAAAATAAATAAATAAATAAATTGTCAAATGTTAAAATATTGCAATGAAATACTTGCAGAGCCTCCAAAGATACATTTGGATTGTCATGGGAAGCAGAGTGAAAACAGCATCACTGTGGTGGCGGGAAACAAACTTCGCCTAAATGTTCCCATCACTGGAGAACCACCACCAACAGTCATCTGGCACAAGGGAGAGCAGGTAGGGCAGGAACATAGCAAGGTAGGCAATATACAATGTCAGAAATTGACATCTTTCCAGAGTGTGAACTACTCACTGCTCTGTGCATTAATCTGGTTACAAGGTAGAGGTTGGGTGATGGATGCCAGGTACTGAGAATTGGTAGCTGATTGTATGTACACTGGTTACAGGTAGAGGTTGGGTGATGGATGCCAGACATTGAGAATTGGTAGCTGATTGTGTGTATTCTGGTTACAGGTAGAGGTTGGGTGATGGATGCCAGACATTGAGAATTGGTAGCTGATTGTGTGTATTCTGGTTACAGGTAGAGGTTGGGTGATGGATGCCAGATACTGAGAATTGGTAGCTGATTGCATGTATTGTTATGTGTGTAGGTGTAGGTAACAAAATACCTTACTCCAGATAGAATTGTGTCGGTTTAGAATGCTCCGATGACGCGAAGAAGAAGAAGTTCATCTTCATGTAACTACGTTGGGATCCCATTAGGCCGTTAGGCCGAATGTCCGTGTAAGCATTTGTGTGTCTCCATACAAGGGGTGTAGCTATGATAATTAGGTGGGAATTAGGAATAATCCCCAGTGTGTAATTGCCCTTGTGATTTTTCCCTTTGTTCCGATAACACTCACTCGGCTAGCCATGCAATCAGCACACAATTACAACCACCATAATCGCCGGCCATTATGACCCCGCCCAGCCGAACATTTTCAATGGACGTCAAGAATGGCCGTGAGGTCACGCCCTGATTGAGGAGCGATGGGGTGATTGAATCGCGCGTGGTGATTGGAGCAAGCGTGACGTCAGAGGGAACCTTCGAGAACGGAGGAAGAAAAGGCGAACGTCCTGCCATTTTATCTCTCTCTGGTGCTGGCTGCGTGGTGGACGGTTGCATATTGCTCTCCCTCTGGCGGTTGCACTTTCCTGGCTCGGGTGCACTTGTGAAAGAAAAGGCTGGGCAACATAGGTTTGGGATAGAGTCGGTATCGCGAGGGGAGCTTTGTGGAGTGTGGAACCATCGGAGGAGGCAGACAGGTTGCTGCCGCATCACGGCTCAGGGTGCCGTGAGGCGATTCGCGCCATTTGTGCACTCCCTCACGGAGACTCGGGGACCATCCGCGCTTGTCCTTGTTGGAGCAGACTGAGTATCGGCCACCTCACCACACCATTCTATTTTATTTTATTTCTCCCTGTGTCTGTATATGAGTCCGTATGGAGGGTCTCTCATTCAGGAATTTTTGTTTACCGTGCATTCATTTTTATTGCCTGCATTATTTTCATTAAACCCATTATTTATTGCATTTATTTGTCGTACCTGTCTTGTACGTTTATTTGTTCATGGGTTTGGATAAACCCACATCGCGTCCATCCGAGCAGGTAAGGACCTCGGTATCCCTCTCCCACGTGTGCCAAAGAGATAACACCAACATATTTTGGGGTATACGCCTCAGAATTAAAGCTCATTTTGGCCAACCGTCACCCTGAGGTCTTCACTACAGGGTAGACGTGACAGTATTATGGTTACAGAGTCGAGATTGGGTGATGGATGCGAGATAGTGAGAATTGGTAGCTGATTGTATGTATTCTGTTTACAGGGTAGAGGTTGGGTGATGGATTTGAGATACTGAGAATTGGTCCCTGATTGTATGTATTCTGTTTACAGGGTAGAGGTTGGGTGATGGATGTGAGATACTGAGAATTGGTCCCTGATTGTATGTATTCTGGTTACAGGTAGAGGTTGGGTGATGGATGCCAGATACTGAGAATTGGTCCCTGATTGTATGTATTCTGGTTACAGGTAGAGGTTGGGTGATGGATGCCAGATACTGAGAATTGGTCCCTGATTGTATGTATTCTGGTTACAGGTAGAGGTTGGGTGATGGATGCCAGATACTGAGAATTGGTAGCTGATTGTATGTATTCTGGTTACAGGTAGAGGTTGGGTGATGGATGTGAGATACTGAGAATTGGTCCCTGATTGTATGTATTCTGGTTACAGGTAGAGGTTGGGTGATGGATGCCAGATACTGAGAATTGGTCCCTGATTGTATGTATTCTGGTTACAGGTAGAGGTTGGTGATGGATGCGAGATAGTGAGAATTGGTCGCTGATTTCTTCCAAGTGCTCGAGGCAGGATATTTATCAATAAAAGTGTATTGGGTGGTGGGTACTGGGTGCTTCCAACTGATTGGGTGCTGGTTCCTGGTCACTTTGGATTGGGTGTTGGTTGCAGGTACTGACTGACACAGAAGGTCGAGTGTTCCTGGAAAACCAAAAAGACAGCTCTGCATTGACCATTGAGGGAGCAGAAAGAGATGATGAAGCTACCTACAAGATTTGTGTACAGAACCCATCTGGGGAAGACAAGGCTACACTCTTCATCAAGGTTGTTGGTAAGTTGATGACAATAAAACTGACAAACGGAACTTTGATTCATGAATAATCAGTTCAGATTGATAAATTTATGAAAGAGGAGTTAATGATAAACTAGAACGGCACTCAGTAGGGAGCATACCTCCGCCAGGTGAACAGTTTACGCTTTGTATCCCAGAGTAGACCAGAAAATAACAATACAGAATCACATTTAATCAAAATCATCCGTCCACAACTTTTTGAGATATCCTGCGATGTATCGTTTTTGGCCCGATCTCCCAATGGTGAAGAATCACTCAAAAAATTATACGAGCCGGATCCGGATCCGGATCTTCACCAAAATTGAATGGATTCTTCCTCGTCACACACAGAACGTCTCCAGCAAGTTTCGTCCAAATCCATCCACAACTTTTTGAGATATCCTGCGATGTATCGTTTTTGGCCCTATCTCCCAATGGTGAAGAATCGCTTAAAAAATTATACGAGCCGGATCCGAATCCTGACCTTCACCAAAATCTAAGCATTTCGTCCTTGTCACATACGCTACATCTCCGCCAAATTTAGTCCGAATCCGTCCACAACGTTTTGAGATATCTTGTTCACAAAAGGACAAACAGACAGACAGAGGTGAAAACATAACCTCCATCCACCTGTGGTGGCGGAGGCAAAAAGGCAAAATAAAAAGCAGGAATTTTATGAAAAGGAAAGACTTCAGGTGAGTTGTTGTCACTGCCTCTCCTCGTCCGACAGATATTGACAGGTGTGATATTGACAGATGTGATATTGAAAGATGTGTTATTGAAAGATGTGATATTGACAGATGTGATATTGACAGATGTGATATTGACAGATGTGATATTGAAAGATGTGATATTGACAGATGTGATATTGACAGGTGTGATATTGAAAGATGTGATATTGACAGATGTGATATTGACAGGTGTGATATTGACAGGTGTGATATTGACAGATGTGATATTGAAAGATGTGTTATTGAAAGATGTGATATTGAAAGATGTGATATTGACAGATGTGATATTGACAGATGTGATATTGAAAGATGTGATATTGACAGATGTGATATTGACAGATGTGATATTGACAGATGTGATATTGACAGGTGTGATATTGAAAGATGTGATATTGACAGATGTGATATTGACAGATGTGATATTGACAGGTGTGATATTGAAAGATGTGATATTGACAGATGTGATATTGACAGGTGTGATATTGACAGGTGTGATATTGACAGATGTGATATTGAAAGATGTGTTATTGAAAGATGTGATATTGAAAGATGTGATATTGACAGATGTGATATTGACAGATGTGATATTGAAAGATGTGATATTGACAGATGTGATATTGACAGATGTGATATTGACAGATGTGATATTGACAGGTGTGATATTGAAAGATGTGATATTGACAGATGTGATATTGACAGATGTGATATTGACAGGTGTGATATTGAAAGATGTGATATTGACAGATGTGATATTGACAGGTGTGATATTGAAAGATGTGATATTGACAGATGTGATATTGACAGGTGTGATATTGAAAGATGTGATATTGACAGATGTGATATTGACAGGTGTGATATTGACAGATGTGATATTGAAAGATGTGTTATTGAAAGATGTGATATTGACAGATGTGATATTGAAAGATGTGATATTGAAAGATGTGATATTGACAGATGTGATATTGACAGATGTGATCTGGAAAGATGTGATATTGACAGATGTGATATTGAAGGATGTGATATTGAAAGATGTGATATTGACAGATGTGATATTGAAAGATGTGATATTGAAAGATGTGATATTGAAAGATGTGATATTGAAAGATGTGATATTGAAAGATGTGATATTGAAAGATGTGATATTGACAGATGTGATATTGAAAGATGTGATATTGAAAGATGTGATATTGAAAGATGTGATATTGACAGATGTGATATTGAAAGATGTGATATTGAAAGATGTGATATTGAAAGATGTGATATTGAAAGATGTGATATTGAAAGATGTGATATTGAAAGATGTGATATTGAAAGATGTGATATTGAAAGATGTGATATTGAAAGATGTGATATTGACAGATGTGATATTGAAAGATGTGATATTGAAAGATGTGATATTGAAAGATGTGATATTGACAGATGTGATATTGACAGATGTGATATTGAAAGATGTGATATTGAAAGATGTGATATTGAAAGATGTGATATTGAAAGATGTGATATTGACAGATGTGATATTGACAGATGTGATATTGAAAGATGTGATATTGAAAGATGTGATATTGAAAGATGTGATATTGAAAGATGTGATATTGACAGATGTGATATTGACAGATGTGATATTGAAAGATGTGATATTGAAAGATGTGATATTGAAAGATGTGATATTGACAGATATTGTGATATTGACAGATGTGATATTGACAGATGTGATATTGAAAGATGTGATATTGAAAGATGTGATATTGAAAGATGTGATATTGAAAGATGTGATATTGAAAGATGTGATATTGAAAGATGTGTTATTGAAAGATGTGATATTGAAAGATGTGATATTGAAAGATGTGATATTGAAAGATGTGATATTGAAAGATGTGATATTGAAAGATGTGATATTGAAAGATGTGATATTGAAAGATGTGATATTGACAGATGTGATATTGAAAGATGTGATATTGAAAGATGTGATATTGAAAGATGTGATATTGAAAGACGTGATATTGAAAGATGTGATATTGAAAGACGTGATATTGAAAGACGTGATATTGAAAGACGTGATATTGAAAGATGTGATATTGAAAGATGTGATATTGAAAGATGTGATATTGACAGATGTGATATTGAAAGATGTGATATTGAAAGATGTGATATTGAAAGATGTGATATTGAAAGATGTGATATTGAAAGATGTGATATTGAAAGATGTGTTATTGAAAGATGTGATATTGAAAGATGTGATATTGAAAGATGTGATATTGAAAGATGTGATATTGACAGATATTGTGATATTGAAAGATGTGATATTGACAGATGTGATATTGACAGATGTGATATTGACAGATGTGATATTGAAAGATGTGATATTGAAAGATGTGATATTGACAGATATTGTGATATTGAAAGATGTGATATTGACAGATGTGATATTGACAGATGTGATATTGACAGATGTGATATTGAAAGATGTGATATTGAAAGATGTGATATTGAAAGATGTGATATTGAAAGATGTGATATTGACAGATGTGATATTGAAAGATGTGATATTGACAGATGTGATATTGAAAGATGTGTTATTGAAAGATGTGATATTGACAGATATTGTGATATTGACAGATGTGATATTGACAGATGTGATATTGACAGATGTGATAATGAAAGATGTGATATTGAAAGATGTGATATTGAAAGATGTGATATTGAAAGATGTGATATTGAAAGATGTGATATTGAAAGATGTGATATTGAAAGATGTGATATTGAAAGATGTGATATTGACAGATGTGATATTGACAGATGTGATATTGAAAGATGTGATATTGAAAGATGTGATATTGAAAGATGTGATATTGAAAGATGTGATATTGACAGATGTGATATTGACAGATGTGATATTGAAAGATGTGATATTGAAAGATGTGATATTGAAAGATGTGATATTGACAGATATTGTGATATTGACAGATGTGATATTGACAGATGTGATATTGAAAGATGTGATATTGAAAGATGTGATATTGAAAGATGTGATATTGACAGATGTGATATTGAAAGATGTGATATTGAAAGATGTGATATTGAAAGATGTGATATTGACAGATGTGATATTGAAAGATGTGTTATTGAAAGATGTGATATTGAAAGATGTGATATTGAAAGATGTGATATTGAAAGATGTGATATTGACAGATGTGATATTGACAGATGTGATATTGAAAGATGTGTTATTGAAAGATGTGATATTGACAGATGTGATATTGAAAGATGTGATATTGAAAGATGTGATATTGACAGATGTGATATTGACAGATGTGATCTGGAAAGATGTGATATTGACAGATGTGATATTGAAGGATGTGATATTGAAAGATGTGATATTGACAGATGTGATATTGAAAGATGTGATATTGAAAGATGTGATATTGAAAGATGTGATATTGAAAGATGTGATATTGAAAGATGTGATATTGAAAGATGTGATATTGACAGATGTGATATTGAAAGATGTGATATTGAAAGATGTGATATTGAAAGATGTGATATTGACAGATGTGATATTGAAAGATGTGATATTGAAAGATGTGATATTGAAAGATGTGATATTGAAAGATGTGATATTGAAAGATGTGATATTGAAAGATGTGATATTGAAAGATGTGATATTGAAAGATGTGATATTGAAAGATGTGATATTGACAGATGTGATATTGAAAGATGTGATATTGAAAGATGTGATATTGAAAGATGTGATATTGACAGATGTGATATTGACAGATGTGATATTGAAAGATGTGATATTGAAAGATGTGATATTGAAAGATGTGATATTGAAAGATGTGATATTGACAGATGTGATATTGACAGATGTGATATTGAAAGATGTGATATTGAAAGATGTGATATTGAAAGATGTGATATTGAAAGATGTGATATTGACAGATGTGATATTGACAGATGTGATATTGAAAGATGTGATATTGAAAGATGTGATATTGAAAGATGTGATATTGACAGATATTGTGATATTGACAGATGTGATATTGACAGATGTGATATTGAAAGATGTGATATTGAAAGATGTGATATTGAAAGATGTGATATTGAAAGATGTGATATTGAAAGATGTGATATTGAAAGATGTGTTATTGAAAGATGTGATATTGAAAGATGTGATATTGAAAGATGTGATATTGAAAGATGTGATATTGAAAGATGTGATATTGAAAGATGTGATATTGAAAGATGTGATATTGAAAGATGTGATATTGACAGATGTGATATTGAAAGATGTGATATTGAAAGATGTGATATTGAAAGATGTGATATTGAAAGACGTGATATTGAAAGATGTGATATTGAAAGACGTGATATTGAAAGACGTGATATTGAAAGACGTGATATTGAAAGATGTGATATTGAAAGATGTGATATTGAAAGATGTGATATTGACAGATGTGATATTGAAAGATGTGATATTGAAAGATGTGATATTGAAAGATGTGATATTGAAAGATGTGATATTGAAAGATGTGATATTGAAAGATGTGTTATTGAAAGATGTGATATTGAAAGATGTGATATTGAAAGATGTGATATTGAAAGATGTGATATTGAAAGATGTGATATTGACAGATATTGTGATATTGAAAGATGTGATATTGACAGATGTGATATTGACAGATGTGATATTGACAGATGTGATATTGAAAGATGTGATATTGAAAGATGTGATATTGACAGATATTGTGATATTGAAAGATGTGATATTGACAGATGTGATATTGACAGATGTGATATTGACAGATGTGATATTGAAAGATGTGATATTGAAAGATGTGATATTGAAAGATGTGATATTGAAAGATGTGATATTGACAGATGTGATATTGAAAGATGTGATATTGACAGATGTGATATTGAAAGATGTGTTATTGAAAGATGTGATATTGACAGATATTGTGATATTGACAGATGTGATATTGACAGATGTGATATTGACAGATGTGATAATGAAAGATGTGATATTGAAAGATGTGATATTGAAAGATGTGATATTGAAAGATGTGATATTGAAAGATGTGATATTGAAAGATGTGATATTGAAAGATGTGATATTGAAAGATGTGATATTGACAGATGTGATATTGACAGATGTGATATTGAAAGATGTGATATTGAAAGATGTGATATTGAAAGATGTGATATTGAAAGATGTGATATTGACAGATGTGATATTGACAGATGTGATATTGAAAGATGTGATATTGAAAGATGTGATATTGAAAGATGTGATATTGACAGATATTGTGATATTGACAGATGTGATATTGACAGATGTGATATTGAAAGATGTGATATTGAAAGATGTGATATTGAAAGATGTGATATTGAAAGATGTGATATTGAAAGATGTGATATTGAAAGATGTGATATTGAAAGATGTGATATTGAAAGATGTGATATTGAAAGATGTGATATTGAAAGATGTGATATTGAAAGATGTGATATTGAAAGATGTGATATTGACAGATGTGATATTGAAAGATGTGATATTGAAAGATGTGATATTGAAAGATGTGATATTGAAAGATGTGATATTGAAAGATGTGATATTGAAAGATGTGATATTGACAGATGTGATATTGAAAGATGTGATATTGAAAGATGTGATATTGAAAGATGTGATATTGAAAGATGTGATATTGACAGATGTGATATTGACAGATGTGATATTGAAAGATGTGATATTGAAAGATGTGATATTGAAAGATGTGATATTGAAAGATGTGATATTGAAAGATGTGATATTGAAAGATGTGATATTGACAGATGTGATATTGAAAGATGTGATATTGAAAGATGTGATATTGAAAGATGTGATATTGAAAGATGTGATATTGAAAGATGTGATATTGAAAGATGTGATATTGAAAGATGTGATATTGAAAGATGTGATATTGAAAGATGTGATATTGAAAGATGTGATATTGACAGATGTGATATTGAAAGATGTGATATTGAAAGATGTGATATTGAAAGATGTGATATTGAAAGATGTGATATTGACAGATGTGATATTGACAGATGTGATATTGAAAGATGTGATATTGAAAGATGTGATATTGAAAGATGTGATATTGAAAGATGTGATATTGACAGATGTGATATTGACAGATGTGATATTGAAAGATGTGATATTGAAAGATGTGATATTGAAAGATGTGATATTGACAGATATTGTGATATTGACAGATGTGATATTGACAGATGTGATATTGAAAGATGTGATATTGAAAGATGTGATATTGAAAGATGTGATATTGAAAGATGTGATATTGAAAGATGTGATATTGAAAGATGTGTTATTGAAAGATGTGATATTGAAAGATGTGATATTGAAAGATGTGATATTGACAGATGTGATATTGACAGATGTGATATTGAAAGATGTGATATTGAAAGATGTGATATTGACAGATGTGATATTGAAAGATGTGATATTGAAAGATGTGATATTGACAGATGTGATATTGAAAGATGTGATATTGACAGATGTGATATTGAAAGATGTGATATTGAAAGATGTGATATTGACAGATGTGATATTGACAGATGTGATATTGAAAGATGTGATATTGAAAGATGTGATATTGAAAGATGTGATATTGACAGATATTGTGATATTGACAGATGTGATATTGACAGATGTGATATTGAAAGATGTGATATTGAAAGATGTGATATTGAAAGATGTGATATTGAAAGATGTGATATTGAAAGATGTGATATTGAAAGATGTGTTATTGAAAGATGTGATATTGAAAGATGTGATATTGAAAGATGTGATATTGACAGATGTGATATTGAAAGATGTGATATTGACAGATGTGATATTGAAAGATGTGATATTGACAGATGTGATATTGAAAGATGTGATATTGACAGATGTGATATTGAAAGATGTGATATTGACAGATGTGATATTGACAGATGTGATATTGAAAGATGTGATATTGACAGATGTGATATTGAAAGATGTGATATTGAAAGATGTGATATTGACAGATGTGATATTGAAAGATGTGATATTGACAGATGTGTTATTGAAAGATGTGATATTGAAAGATGTGATATTGAAAGATGTGATATTTAAAGATGTGATATTGAAAGATGTGATATTGAAAGATGTGATATTGAAAGATGTGATATTGAAAGATGTGATATTGAAAGATGTGACATTGAAAGACGTGATATTGAAAGATGTGATATTGAAAGATGTGATATAGAAAGATGTGATATTGAAAGATGTGATATTGAAAGATGTGATATTGACAGATGTGATATTGAAAGATGTGATATTGAAAGATGTGATATTGAAAGATGTGATATTGAAAGATGTGATATTGAAAGATGTGATATTGAAAGATGTGATATTGAAAGATGTGATATTGACAGATATTGTGATATTGAAAGATGTGATATTGACAGATGTGATATTGACAGATGTGATATTGAAAGATGTGTTATTGACAGATATTGTGATATTGAAAGATGTGTTATTGAAAGATGTGATATTGAAAGATGTGATATTGAAAGATGTGATATTGAAAGATGTGTTATTGACAGATATTGTGATATTGAAAGATGTGAAAGATGATGTGATATTCCAGGATGCTGGCAGATGACCTTGAGCAAAAGATAGGGTGAAAAGAACAGAGAGAGGGTGAGATAGAGCGGCAGAGCAGGATTTTAGGACCCGTGGGCTGATGCCGTCTGGTCCAGTTGCAGAATCAGAGTCGAGGTTTGACAAAAACTCCTCCACCTTGTCAGGAGAGAAGGACACAGAGTCCAGGAGCATTTGGGTTCGATGTGATATTGTGTGATATTGATGTGATATTGTGCTGATATTGATGTGATATTGAAAGATGTGATATTGAAAGATGTGATATTGAAAGATGTGATATTGAAAGATGTGATATTGAAAGATGTGATATTGAAAGATGTGATATTGAAAGATGTGATATTGACAGATATTGTGATATTGAAAGATGTGATATTGACAGATGTGATATTGACAGATGTGATATTGACAGATGTGATATTGAAAGATGTGATATTGAAAGATGTGATATTGACAGATATTGTGATATTGAAAGATGTGATATTGACAGATGTGATATTGACAGATGTGATATTGACAGATGTGATATTGAAAGATGTGATATTGAAAGATGTGATATTGAAAGATGTGATATTGACAGATACTGTGATATTGAAAGATGTGATATTGAAAGATGTCATATTGAAAGATGTGATATTGAAAGATGTGATATTGAAAGATGTGATATTGAAAGATGTGATATTGAAAGATGTGATATTGAAAGATGTGATATTGACAGATATTGTGATATTGAAAGATGTGATATTGACAGATGTGATATTGACAGATGTGATATTGACAGATGTGATATTGAAAGATGTGATATTGAAAGATGTGATATTGACAGATATTGTGATATTGAAAGATGTGATATTGACAGATGTGATATTGACAGATGTGATATTGACAGATGTGATATTGAAAGATGTGATATTGAAAGATGTGATATTGACAGATATTGTGATATTGAAAGATGTGATATTGAAAGATGTGATATTGAAAGATGTGATATTGAAAGATGTGATATTGAAAGATGTGATATTGAAAGATGTGATATTGAAAGATGTGATATTGACAGATGTGATATTGACAGATGTGATATTGAAAGATGTGATATTGAAAGATGTGATATTGAAAGATGTGATATTGACAGATATTGTGATATTGAAAGATGTGATATTGAAAGATGTGATATTGAAAGATGTGATATTGAAAGATGTGATATTGAAAGATGTGATATTGAAAGATGTGATATTGAAAGATGTGATATTGACAGATGTGATATTGACAGATGTGATATTGAAAGAAGTGATATTGAAAGATGTGATATTGAAAGATGTGATATTGACAGATATTGTGATATTGAAAGATGTGATATTGAAAGATGTGACATTGACAGATGTGATATTGACAGATGTGATATTGAAAGATGTGATATTGAAAGATGTGATATTGAAAGATGTGATATTGACAGATGTGATATTGACAGATGTGATATTGAAAGATGTGATATTGAAAGATGTGATATTGAAAGATGTGATATTGACAGATATTGTGATATTGAAAGATGTGATATTGAAAGATGTGATATTGAAAGATGTGATATTGAAAGATGTGATATTGATGTGATATTGAAAGATGTGATATTGAAAGATGTGATATTGAAAGATGTGATATTGACAGATATTGTGATATTGAAAGATGTGATATTGACAGATGTGATATTGACAGATGTGATATTGAAAGATGTGTTATTGACAGATATTGTGATATTGAAAGATGTGTTATTGAAAGATGTGATATTGAAAGATGTGATATTGAAAGATGTGATATTGAAAGATGTGTTATTGACAGATATTGTGATATTGAAAGATGTGAAAGATGATGTGATATTCCAGGATGCTGGCAGATGACCTTGAGCAAAAGATAGGGTGAAAAGAACAGAGAGAGGGTGAGATAGAGCGGCAGAGCAGGATTTTAGGACCCGTGGGCTGATGCCGTCTGGTCCAGTTGCAGAATCAGAGTCGAGGTTTGACAAAAACTCCTCCACCTTGTCAGGAGAGAAGGACACAGAGTCCAGGAGCATTTGGGTTCGATGTGATATTGTGTGATATTGATGTGATATTGTGCTGATATTGATGTGATATTGAAAGATGTGATATTGAAAGATGTGATATTGAAAGATGTGATATTGAAAGATGTGATATTGACAGATATTGTGATATTGAAAGATGTGATATTGACAGATGTGATATTGACAGATGTGATATTGACAGATGTGATATTGAAAGATGTGATATTGACAGATATTGTGATATTGAAAGATGTGATATTGACAGATGTGATATTGACAGATGTGATATTGACAGATGTGATATTGAAAGATGTGATATTGAAAGATGTGATATTGAAAGATGTGATATTGACAGATATTGTGATATTGAAAGATGTGATATTGAAAGATGTCATATTGAAAGATGTGATATTGAAAGATGTGATATTGAAAGATGTGATATTGAAAGATGTGATATTGAAAGATGTGATATTGACAGATATTGTGATATTGAAAGATGTGATATTGAAAGATGTCATATTGAAAGATGTGATATTGAAAGATGTGATATTGAAAGATGTGATATTGAAAGATGTGATATTGAAAGATGTGATATTGAAAGATGTGATATTGAAAGATGTGATATTGAAAGATGTGATATTGAAAGATGTGATATTGACAGATATTGTGATATTGCAAGATGTGATATTGAAAGATGTCATATAGAAAGATGTGATATTGAAAGATGTGATATTGAAAGATGTGATATTGAAAGATGTGATATTGAAAGATGTGATATTGAAAGATGTGATATTGACAGATATTGTGATATTGAAAGATGTGATATTGACAGATGTGATATTGACAGATGTGATATTGACAGATGTGATATTGAAAGATGTGATATTGAAAGATGTGATATTGACAGATATTGTGATATTGAAAGATGTGATATTGACAGATGTGATATTGACAGATGTGATATTGACAG
Organism: Myxine glutinosa; assembly: GCF_964187855.1. Taxonomy (NCBI): domain Eukaryota; kingdom Metazoa; phylum Chordata; class Myxini; order Myxiniformes; family Myxinidae; genus Myxine; species Myxine glutinosa. The sequence continues at coordinate 5,247,819 of NC_136265.1, forward strand.
ATGTGATATTGAAAGATGTGATATTGAAAGATGTGATATTGACAGATATTGTGATATTGAAAGATGTGATATTGAAAGATGTGATATTGAAAGATGTGATATTGAAAGATGTGATATTGAAAGATGTGATATTGAAAGATGTGATATTGAAAGATGTGATATTGACAGATGTGATATTGACAGATGTGATATTGAAAGATGTGATATTAAAGATGTGATATTGACAGATATTGTGATATTGAAAGATGTGATATTGAAAGATGTGATATTGAAAGATGTGATATTGAAAGATGTGATATTGAAAGATGTGATATTGAAAGATGTGATATTGAAAGATGTGATATTGAAAGATGTGATATTGAAAGATGTGATATTGACAGATGTGATATTGACAGATGTGATATTGAAAGATGTGATATTGAAAGATGTGATATTGAAAGATGTGATATTGACAGATATTGTGATATAGAAAGATGTGATATTGAAAGATGTGACATTGACAGATGTGATATTGACAGATGTGATATTGAAAGATGTGATATTGAAAGATGTGATATTGAAAGATGTGATATTGACAGATATTGTGATATTGAAAGATGTGATATTGAAAGATGTGATATTGAAAGATGTGATATTGACAGATGTGATATTGACAGATGTGATATTGAAAGATGTGATATTGAAAGATGTGATATTGAAAGATGTGATATTGAAAGATGTGATATTGACAGATATTGTGATATTGAAAGATGTGATATTGAAAGATGTGATATTGAAAGATGTGATATTGAAAGATGTGATATTGAAAGATGTGATATTGAAAGATGTGATATTGACAGATATTGTGATATTGAAAGATGTGATATTGAAAGATGTGATATTGAAAGATGTGATATTGACAGATATTGTGATATTGAAAGATGTGATATTGAAAGATGTGATATTGAAAGATGTGATATTGAAAGATGTGATATTGACAGATGTGATATTGAAAGATGTGATATTGAAAGATGTGATATTGAAAGATGTGATATTGAAAGATGTGATATTGAAAGATGTGATATTGAAAGATGTGATATTGACAGATGTGATATTGAAAGATGTGATATTGAAAGATGTGATATTGAAAGATGTGATATTGAAAGATGTGATATTGACAGATGTGATATTGACAGATGTGATATTGACAGATGTGATATTGAAAGATGTGATATTGAAAGATGTGATATTGAAAGATGTGATATTGACAGATATTGTGATATTGAAAGATGTGATATTGAAAGATGTCATATTGAAAGATGTGATATTGAAAGATGTGATATTGAAAGATGTGATATTGAAAGATGTGATATTGAAAGATGTGATATTGAAAGATGTGATATTGACAGATATTGTGATATTGAAAGATGTGATATTGACAGATGTGATATTGAAAGATGTGATATTGAAAGATGTGATATTGAAAGATGTGATATTGAAAGATGTGATATTGACAGATATTGTGATATTGAAAGATGTGATATTGACAGATGTGATATTGAAAGATGTGATATTGAAAGATGTGATATTGAAAGATGTGATATTGAAAGATGTCATATTGAAAGATGTGATATTGAAAGATGTGATATTGAAAGATGTGATATTGAAAGATGTGATATTGAAAGATGTGATATTGAAAGATGTGATATTGACAGATATTGTGATATTGAAAGATGTGATATTGACAGATGTGATATTGAAAGATGTGATATTGAAAGATGTGATATTGAAAGATGTGATATTGACAGATATTGTGATATTGAAAGATGTGATATTGAAAGATGTGACATTGACAGATGTGATATTGACAGATGTGATATTGAAAGATGTGATATGGAAAGATGTGATATTGAAAGGTGTGATATTGACAGATACTGTGATATTGAAAGATGTGATATTGAAAGATGTCATATTGAAAGATGTGATATTGAAAGATGTGATATTGAAAGATGTGATATTGAAAGATGTGATATTGAAAGATGTGATATTGAAAGATGTGATATTGAAAGATGTGATATTGAAAGATGTGATATTGACAGATGTGATATTGACAGATGTGATATTGAAAGATGTGATATTGAAAGATGTGATATTGAAAGATGTGATATTGACAGATATTGTGATATTGAAAGATGTGATATTGAAAGATGTGATATTGAAAGATGTGATATTGAAAGATGTGATATTGAAAGATGTGATATTGAAAGATGTGATATTGAAAGATGTGATATTGAAAGATGTGATATTGACAGATGTGATATTGACAGATGTGATATTGAAAGAAGTGATATTGAAAGATGTGATATTGAAAGATGTGATATTGACAGATATTGTGATATTGAAAGATGTGATATTGAAAGATGTGACATTGACAGATGTGATATTGACAGATGTGATATTGAAAGATGTGATATTGAAAGATGTGATATTGAAAGATGTGATATTGACAGATGTGATATTGACAGATGTGATATTGAAAGATGTGATATTGAAAGATGTGATATTGACAGATATTGTGATATTGAAAGATGTGATATTGAAAGATGTGATATTGAAAGATGTGATATTGAAAGATGTGATATTGATGTGATATTGAAAGATGTGATATTGAAAGATGTGATATTGAAAGATGTGATATTGACAGATATTGTGATATTGAAAGATGTGATATTGACAGATGTGATATTGACAGATGTGATATTGAAAGATGTGTTATTGACAGATATTGTGATATTGAAAGATGTGTTATTGAAAGATGTGATATTGAAAGATGTGATATTGAAAGATGTGATATTGAAAGATGTGTTATTGACAGATATTGTGATATTGAAAGATGTGAAAGATGATGTGATATTCCAGGATGCTGGCAGATGACCTTGAGCAAAAGATAGGGTGAAAAGAACAGAGAGAGGGTGAGATAGAGCGGCAGAGCAGGATTTTAGGACCCGTGGGCTGATGCCGTCTGGTCCAGTTGCAGAATCAGAGTCGAGGTTTGACAAAAACTCCTCCACCTTGTCAGGAGAGAAGGACACAGAGTCCAGGAGCATTTGGGTTCGATGTGATATTGTGTGATATTGATGTGATATTGTGCTGATATTGATGTGATATTGAAAGATGTGATATTGAAAGATGTGATATTGAAAGATGTGATATTGAAAGATGTGATATTGACAGATATTGTGATATTGAAAGATGTGATATTGACAGATGTGATATTGACAGATGTGATATTGACAGATGTGATATTGAAAGATGTGATATTGAAAGATGTGATATTGACAGATATTGTGATATTGAAAGATGTGATATTGACAGATGTGATATTGACAGATGTGATATTGACAGATGTGATATTGAAAGATGTGATATTGAAAGATGTGATATTGAAAGATGTGATATTGACAGATATTGTGATATTGAAAGATGTGATATTGAAAGATGTCATATTGAAAGATGTGATATTGAAAGATGTGATATTGAAAGATGTGATATTGAAAGATGTGATATTGACAGATATTGTGATATTGAAAGATGTGATATTGAAAGATGTCATATTGAAAGATGTGATATTGAAAGATGTGATATTGAAAGATGTGATATTGAAAGATGTGATATTGAAAGATGTGATATTGAAAGATGTGATATTGAAAGATGTGATATTGAAAGATGTGATATTGAAAGATGTGATATTGACAGATATTGTGATATTGAAAGATGTGATATTGAAAGATGTCATATAGAAAGATGTGATATTGAAAGATGTGATATTGAAAGATGTGATATTGAAAGATGCGATATTGAAAGATGTGATATTGACAGATATTGTGATATTGAAAGATGTGATATTGACAGATGTGATATTGACAGATGTGATATTGACAGATGTGATATTGAAAGATGTGATATTGAAAGATGTGATATTGACAGATATTGTGATATTGAAAGATGTGATATTGACAGATGTGATATTGACAGATGTGATATTGACAGATGTGATATTGAAAGATGTGATATTGAAAGATGTGATATTGACAGATATTGTGATATTGAAAGATGTGATATTGAAAGATGTGATATTGACAGATATTGTGATATTGAAAGATGTGATATTGAAAGATGTGATATTGAAAGATGTGATATTGAAAGATGTGATATTGACAGATGTGATATTGACAGATGTGATATTGAAAGATGTGATATTGAAAGATGTGATATTGACAGATATTGTGATATTGAAAGATGTGATATTGAAAGATGTGATATTGAAAGATGTGATATTGAAAGATGTGATATTGAAAGATGTGATATTGAAAGATGTGATATTGAAAGATGTGATATTGAAAGATGTGATATTGAAAGATGTGATATTGAAAGATGTGATATTGAAAGATGTGATATTGACAGATGTGATATTGACAGATGTGATATTGAAAGATGTGATATTGAAAGATGTGATATTGAAAGATGTGATATTGACAGATATTGTGATATTGAAAGATGTGATATTGAAAGATGTGACATTGACAGATGTGATATTGACAGATGTGATATTGAAAGATGTGATATTGAAAGATGTGATATTGAAAGATGTGATATTGACAGATATTGTGATATTGAAAGATGTGATATTGAAAGATGTGATATTGAAAGATGTGATATTGACAGATGTGATATTGACAGATGTGATATTGAAAGATGTGATATTGAAAGATGTGATATTGAAAGATGTGATATTGACAGATATTGTGATATTGAAAGATGTGATATTGAAAGATGTGATATTGAAAGATGTGATATTGAAAGATGTGATATTGAAAGATGTGATATTGAAAGATGTGATATTGACAGATATTGTGATATTGAAAGATGTGATATTGAAAGATGTGATATTGAAAGATGTGATATTGACAGATATTGTGATATTGAAAGATGTGATATTGAAAGATGTGATATTGAAAGATGTGATATTGAAAGATGTGATATTGACAGATGTGATATTGAAAGATGTGATATTGAAAGATGTGATATTGAAAGATGTGATATTGAAAGATGTGATATTGAACGATGTGATATTGAAAGATGTGATATTGACAGATGTGATATTGAAAGATGTGATATTGAAAGATGTGATATTGAAAGATGTGATATTGAAAGATGTGATATTGAAAGATGTGATATTGACAGATGTGATATTGACAGATGTGATATTGACAGATGTGATATTGAAAGATGTGATATTGAAAGATGTGATATTGAAAGATGTGATATTGACAGATATTGTGATATTGAAAGATGTGATATTGAAAGATGTCATATTGAAAGATGTGATATTGAAAGATGTGATATTGAAAGATGTGATATTGAAAGATGTGATATTGAAAGATGTGATATTGAAAGATGTGATATTGACAGATATTGTGATATTGAAAGATGTGATATTGACAGATGTGATATTGAAAGATGTGATATTGAAAGATGTGATATTGAAAGATGTGATATTGAAAGATGTGATATTGACAGATATTGTGATATTGAAAGATGTGATATTGACAGATGTGATATTGAAAGATGTGATATTGAAAGATGTGATATTGAAAGATGTGATATTGAAAGATGTCATATTGAAAGATGTGATATTGAAAGATGTGATATTGAAAGATGTGATATTGAAAGATGTGATATTGAAAGATGTGATATTGAAAGATGTGATATTGACAGATATTGTGATATTGAAAGATGTGATATTGACAGATGTGATATTGAAAGATGTGATATTGAAAGATGTGATATTGAAAGATGTGATATTGACAGATATTGTGATATTGAAAGATGTGATATTGAAAGATGTGACATTGACAGATGTGATATTGAAAGATGTGATATTGAAAGATGTGATATTGAAAGATGTGATATTGACAGATATTGTGATATTGAAAGATGTGATATTGAAAGATGTGATATTGAAAGATGTGATATTGACAGATGTGATATTGACAGATGTGATATTGAAAGATGTGATATTGAAAGATGTGATATTGAAAGATGTGATATTGAAAGATGTGATATTGACAGATATTGTGATATTGAAAGATGTGATATTGAAAGATGTGATATTGAAAGATGTGATATTGAAAGATGTGATATTGAAAGATGTGATATTGAAAGATGTGATATTGACAGATATTGTGATATTGAAAGATGTGATATTGAAAGATGTGATATTGAAAGATGTGATATTGACAGATATTGTGATATTGAAAGATGTGATATTGAAAGATGTGATATTGAAAGATGTGATATTGAAAGATGTGATATTGACAGATGTGATATTGAAAGATGTGATATTGAAAGATGTGATATTGAAAGATGTGATATTGAAAGATGTGATATTGAAAGATGTGATATTGAAAGATGTGATATTGACAGATGTGATATTGAAAGATGTGATATTGAAAGATGTGATATTGAAAGATGTGATATTGAAAGATGTGATATTGAAAGATGTGATATTGACAGATGTGATATTGACAGATGTGATATTGACAGATGTGATATTGAAAGATGTGATATTGAAAGATGTGATATTGAAAGATGTGATATTGACAGATATTGTGATATTGAAAGATGTGATATTGAAAGATGTCATATTGAAAGATGTGATATTGAAAGATGTGATATTGAAAGATGTGATATTGAAAGATGTGATATTGAAAGATGTGATATTGAAAGATGTGATATTGACAGATATTGTGATATTGAAAGATGTGATATTGACAGATGTGATATTGACAGATGTGATATTGACAGATGTGATATTGAAAGATGTGATATTGAAAGATGTGATATTGACAGATATTGTGATATTGAAAGATGTGATATTGACAGATGTGATATTGACAGATGTGATATTGACAGATGTGATATTGAAAGATGTGATATTGAAAGATGTGATATTGACAGATGTGATATTGAAAGATGTGATATTGAAAGATGTGATATTGAAAGATGTGATATTGACAGATGTGATATTGACAGATGTGATATTGAAAGATGTGATATTGAAAGATGTGATATTGACAGATATTGTGATATTGAAAGATGTGATATTGAAAGATGTGATATTGAAAGATGTGATATTGAAAGATGTGATATTGAAAGATGTGATATTGAAAGATGTGATATTGAAAGATGTGATATTGACAGATATTGTGATATTGAAAGATGTGATATTGACAGATGTGATATTGAAAGATGTGATATTGAAAGATGTGATATTGAAAGATGTGATATTGAAAGATGTGATATTGAAAGATGTGATATTGACAGATGTGATATTGAAAGATGTGATATTGAAAGATGTGATATTGACAGATGTGATATTGAAAGATGTGATATTGACAGATGTGATATTGAAAGATGTGATATTGAAAGATGTGATATTGAAAGATGTGTTATTGACAGATGTGATATTGAAAGATGTGATATTGAAAGATGTGATATTGAAAGATGTGATATTGACAGATGTGATATTGAAAGATGTGATATTGAAAGATGTGATATTGAAAGATGTGATATTGACAGATGTGATATTGACAGATGTGATATTGAAAGATGTGATATTGAAAGATGTGATATTGACAGATATTGTGATATTGAAAGATGTGATATTGAAAGATGTGATATTGAAAGATGTGATATTGAAAGATGTGATATTGAAAGATGTGATATTGAAAGATGTGATATTGAAAGATGTGATATTGAAAGATGTGATATTGAAAGATGTGATATTGACAGATGTGATATTGACAGATGTGATATTGAAAGATGTGATATTGAAAGATGTGATATTGAAAGATGTGATATTGACAGATATTGTGATATTGAAAGATGTGATATTGAAAGATGTGATATTGACAGATGTGATATTGACAGATGTGATATTGAAAGATGTGATATTGAAAGATGTGATATTGAAAGATGTGATATTGAAAGATGTGATATTGAAAGATGTGATATTGAAAGATGTGATATTGAAAGATGTGATATTGAAAGATGTGATATTGAAAGATGTGATATTGAAAGATGTGATATTGACAGATGTGATATTGACAGATGTGATATTGAAAGATGTGATATTGAAAGATGTGATATTGAAAGATGTGATATTGAAAGATGTGATATTGAAAGATGTGATATTGACAGATGTGATATTGAAAGATGTGATATTGACAGATGTGATATTGAAAGATGTGATATTGAAAGATGTGATATTGACAGATGTGATATTGACAGATGTGATATTGAAAGATGTGATATTGAAAGATGTGATATTGAAAGATGTGATATTGACAGATGTGATATTGACAGATGTGATATTGACAGATGTGATATTGAAAGATGTGATATTGAAAGATGTGATATTGAAAGATGTGATATTGAAAGATGTGATATTGAAAGATGTGATATTGAAAGATGTGATATTGAAAGATGTGATATTGAAAGATGTGATATTGAAAGATGTGATATTGACAGATGTGATATTGAAAGATGTGATATTGAAAGATGTGATATTGAAAGATGTGATATTGACAGATGTGATATTGAAAGATGTGATATTGAAAGATGTGATATTGAAAGATGTGATATTGACAGATGTGATATTGAAAGATGTGATATTGAAAGATGTGATATTGACAGATGTGATATTGAAAGATGTGATATTGAAAGATGTGATATTGAAAGATGTGATATTGACAGATTTGTGATATTGAAAGATGTGATATTGAAAGATGTGATATTGAAAGATGTGATATTGAAAGATGTGATATTGAAAGATGTGATATTGAAAGATGTGATATTGAAAGATGTGATATTGAAAGATGTGATATTGACAGATGTGATATTGAAAGATGTGATATTGAAAGATGTGATATTGAAAGATGTGATATTGAAAGATGTGATATTGAAAGATGTGATATTGAAAGATGTGATATTGACAGATTGTGATATTGAAAGATGTGATATTGAAAGATGTGATATTGACAGATGTGATATTGAAAGATGTGATATTGAAAGATGTGATATTGAAAGATGTGATATTGACAGATTGTGATATTGAAAGATGTGATATTGAAAGATGTGATATTGAAAGATGTGATATTGAAAGATGTGATATTGAAAGATGTGATATTGAAAGATGTGATATTGACAGATGTGATATTGAAAGATGTGATATTGAAAGATGTGATATTGAAAGATGTGATATTGACAGATTGTGATATTGAAAGATGTGATATTGAAAGATGTGATATTGAAAGATGTGATATTGAAAGATGTGATATTGAAAGATGTGATATTGAAAGATGTGATATTGAAAGATGTGATATTGAAAGATGTGATATTGAAAGATGTGATATTGAAAGATGTGATATTGACAGATGTGATATTGAAAGATGTGATATTGAAAGATGTGATATTGAAAGATGTGATATTGAAAGATGTGATATTGAAAGATGTGATATTGAAAGATGTGATATTGACAGATGTGATATTGACAGATGTGATATTGAAAGATGTGATATTGAAAGATGTGATATTGAAAGATGTGATATTGACAGATATTGTGATATTGAAAGATGTGATATTGAAAGATGTGATATTGAAAGATGTGATATTGAAAGATGTGATATTGACAGATGTGATATTGAAAGATGTGATATTGAAAGATGTGATATTGAACGATGTGATATTGAAAGATGTGATATTGACAGATATTGTGATATTGAAAGATGTGATATTGAAAGATGTGATATTGAAAGATGTGATATTGAAAGATGTGATATTGAAAGATGTGATATTGAAAGATGTGATATTGACAGATATTGTGATATTGAAAGATGTGATATTGAAAGATGTGATATTGAAAGATGTGATATTGACAGATATTGTGATATTGAAAGATGTGATATTGAAAGATGTGATATTGAAAGATGTGATATTGAAAGATGTGATATTGACAGAT
>NC_136265.1:5258078-5345578 GCF_964187855.1 Myxine glutinosa
ATGTGATATTGACAGATATTGTGATATTGAAAGATGTGATATTGAAAGATGTGATATTGAAAGATGTGATATTGAAAGATGTGATATTGAAAGATGTGATATTGAAAGATGTGATATTGAAAGATGTGATATTGAAAGATGTGATATTGAAAGATGTGATATTGAAAGATGTGATATTGACAGATGTGATATTGACAGATGTGATATTGAAAGATGTGATATTGAAAGATGTGATATTGAAAGATGTGATATTGACAGATATTGTGATATTGAAAGATGTGATATTGAAAGATGTGACATTGACAGATGTGATATTGACAGATGTGATATTGAAAGATGTGATATTGAAAGATGTGATAGTGAAAGATGTGATATTGAAAGATGTGATATTGAAAGATGTGATATTGAAAGATGTGATATTGAAAGATGTGTTATTGAAAGATGTGATATTGAAAGATGTGATATTGAAAGATGTGATATTGACAGATGTGATATTGACAGATGTGATATTGAAAGATGTGATATTGAAAGATGTGATATTGACAGATGTGATATTGAAAGATGTGATATTGAAAGATGTGATATTGACAGATGTGATATTGAAAGATGTGATATTGACAGATGTGATATTGAAAGATGTGATATTGAAAGATGTGATATTGACAGATGTGATATTGACAGATGTGATATTGAAAGATGTGATATTGAAAGATGTGATATTGAAAGATGTGATATTGAAAGATGTCATATTGAAAGATGTGATATTGAAAGATGTGATATTGAAAGATGTGATATTGAAAGATGTGATATTGAAAGATGTGATATTGAAAGATGTGATATTGACAGATATTGTGATATTGAAAGATGTGATATTGACAGATGTGATATTGAAAGATGTGATATTGAAAGATGTGATATTGAAAGATGTGATATTGACAGATATTGTGATATTGAAAGATGTGATATTGAAAGATGTGATATTGACAGATGTGATATTGACAGATGTGATATTGAAAGATGTGATATTGAAAGATGTGATATTGAAAGATGTGATATTGACAGATATTGTGATATTGAAAGATGTGATATTGAAAGATGTGATATTGAAAGATGTGATATTGACAGATGTGATATTGAAAGATGTGATATTGAAAGATGTGATATTGAAAGATGTGATATTGAAAGATGTGATATTGAAAGATGTGATATTGACAGATATTGTGATATTGAAAGATGTGATATTGAAAGATGTGATATTGAAAGATGTGATATTGAAAGATGTGATATTGAAAGATGTGATATTGACAGATATTGTGATATTGAAAGATGTGATATTGAAAGATGTGATATTGAAAGATGTGATATTGACAGATATTGTGATATTGAAAGATGTGATATTGAAAGATGTGATATTGAAAGATGTGATATTGAAAGATGTGATATTGACAGATGTGATATTGAAAGATGTGATATTGAAAGATGTGATATTGAAAGATGTGATATTGAAAGATGTGATATTGAAAGATGTGATATTGAAAGATGTGATATTGACAGATGTGATATTGAAAGATGTGATATTGAAAGATGTGATATTGAAAGATGTGATATTGAAAGATGTGATATTGAAAGATGTGATATTGACAGATGTGATATTGAAAGATGTGATATTGACAGATGTGATATTGAAAGATGTGATATTGAAAGATGTGATATTGAAAGATGTGATATTGACAGATATTGTGATATTGAAAGATGTGATATTGAAAGATGTCGTATTGAAAGATGTGATATTGAAAGATGTGATATTGAAAGATGTGATATTGAAAGATGTGATATTGAAAGATGTGATATTGAAAGATGTGATATTGACAGATATTGTGATATTGAAAGATGTGATATTGACAGATGTGATATTGACAGATGTGATATTGACAGATGTGATATTGAAAGATGTGATATTGAAAGATGTGATATTGAAGATATTGTGATATTTGAAAGATGTGATATTGACAGATGTGATATTGACAGATGTGATATTGACAGATGTGATATTGAAAGATGTGATATTGAAAGATGTGATATTGACAGATGTGATATTGAAAGATGTGATATTGAAAGATGTGATATTGAAAGATGTGATATTGACAGATGTGATATTGACAGATGTGATATTGAAAGATGTGATATTGAAAGATGTGATATTGACAGATATTGTGATATTGAAAGATGTGATATTGAAAGATGTGATATTGAAAGATGTGATATTGAAAGATGTGATATTGAAAGATGTGATATTGAAAGATGTGATATTGAAAGATGTGATATTGACAGATATTGTGATATTGAAAGATGTGATATTGACAGATGTGATATTGAAAGATGTGATATTGAAAGATGTGATATTGAAAGATGTGATATTGAAAGATGTGATATTGAAAGATGTGATATTGACAGATGTGATATTGAAAGATGTGATATTGAAAGATGTGATATTGACAGATGTGATATTGAAGATGTGATATTGACAGATGTGATATTGAAAGATGTGATATTGAAAGATGTGATATTGAAAGATGTGTTATTGACAGATGTGATATTGAAAGATGTGATATTGAAAGATGTGATATTGAAAGATGTGATATTGACAGATGTGATATTGAAAGATGTGATATTGAAAGATGTGATATTGAAAGATGTGATATTGACAGATGTGATATTGACAGATGTGATATTGAAAGATGTGATATTGAAAGATGTGATATTGACAGATATTGTGATATTGAAAGATGTGATATTGAAAGATGTGATATTGAAAGATGTGATATTGAAAGATGTGATATTGAAAGATGTGATATTGAAAGATGTGATATTGAAAGATGTGATATTGACAGATGTGATATTGACAGATGTGATATTGAAAGATGTGATATTGAAAGATGTGATATTGAAAGATGTGATATTGACAGATATTGTGATATTGAAAGATGTGATATTGAAAGATGTGACATTGACAGATGTGATATTGACAGATGTGATATTGAAAGATGTGATATTGAAAGATGTGATATTGAAAGATGTGATATTGAAAGATGTGATATTGAAAGATGTGATATTGAAAGATGTGATATTGAAAGATGTGTTATTGAAAGATGTGATATTGAAAGATGTGATATTGAAAGATGTGATATTGACAGATGTGATATTGCCAGATGTGATATTGAAAGATGTGATATTGAAAGATGTGATATTGACAGATGTGATATTGAAAGATGTGATATTGAAAGATGTGATATTGACAGATGTGATATTGAAAGATGTGATATTGACAGATGTGATATTGAAAGATGTGATATTGAAAGATGTGATATTGACAGATGTGATATTGACAGATGTGATATTGAAAGATGTGATATTGAAAGATGTGATATTGAAAGATGTGATATTGACAGATATTGTGATATTGACAGATGTGATATTGACAGATGTGATATTGAAAGATGTGATATTGAAAGATGTGATATTGAAAGATGTGATATTGAAAGATGTGATATTGAAAGATGTGATATTGAAAGATGTGTTATTGAAAGATGTGATATTGAAAGATGTGATATTGAAAGATGTGATATTGACAGATGTGATATTGAAAGATGTGATATTGACAGATGTGATATTGAAAGATGTGATATTGACAGATGTGATATTGAAAGATGTGATATTGACAGATGTGATATTGAAAGATGTGATATTGACAGATGTGATATTGACAGATGTGATATTGAAAGATGTGATATTGACAGATGTGATATTGAAAGATGTGATATTGAAAGATTTGATATTGACAGATGTGATATTGAAAGATGTGATATTGACAGATGTGTTATTGAAAGATGTGATATTGAAAGATGTGATATTGAAAGATGTGATATTTAAAGATGTGATATTGAAAGATGTGATATTGAAAGATGTGATATTGAAAGATGTGATATTGAAAGATGTGATATTGAAAGATGTGACATTGAAAGACGTGATATTGAAAGATGTGATATTGAAAGATGTGATATAGAAAGATGTGATATTGAAAGATGTGATATTGAAAGATGTGATATTGACAGATGTGATATTGAAAGATGTGATATTGAAAGATGTGATATTGAAAGATGTGATATTGAAAGATGTGATATTGAAAGATGTGATATTGAAAGATGTGATATTGAAAGATGTGATATTGACAGATATTGTGATATTGAAAGATGTGATATTGACAGATGTGATATTGACAGATGTGATATTGAAAGATGTGTTATTGACAGATATTGTGATATTGAAAGATGTGTTATTGAAAGATGTGATATTGAAAGATGTGATATTGAAAGATGTGATATTGAAAGATGTGATATTGACAGATGTGATATTGAAAGATGTGATATTGACAGATGTGATATTGACAGATGTGATATTGACAGATGTGATATTGAAAGATGTGATATTGAAAGATGTGATATTGACAGATGTGATATTGAAAGATGTGATATTGAAAGATGTGATATTGAAAGATGTGATATTGACAGATGTGATATTGACAGATGTGATATTGAAAGATGTGATATTGAAAGATGTGATATTGACAGATATTGTGATATTGAAAGATGTGATATTGAAAGATGTGATATTGAAAGATGTGATATTGAAAGATGTGATATTGAAAGATGTGATATTGAAAGATGTGATATTGAAAGATGTGATATTGACAGATATTGTGATATTGAAAGATGTGATATTGACAGATGTGATATTGAAAGATGTGATATTGAAAGATGTGATATTGAAAGATGTGATATTGAAAGATGTGATATTGAAAGATGTGATATTGACAGATGTGATATTGAAAGATGTGATATTGAAAGATGTGATATTGACAGATGTGATATTGAAAGATGTGATATTGACAGATGTGATATTGAAAGATGTGATATTGAAAGATGTGATATTGAAAGATGTGTTATTGACAGATGTGATATTGAAAGATGTGATATTGAAAGATGTGATATTGAAAGATGTGATATTGACAGATGTGATATTGAAAGATGTGATATTGAAAGATGTGATATTGAAAGATGTGATATTGACAGATGTGATATTGACAGATGTGATATTGAAAGATGTGATATTGAAAGATGTGATATTGACAGATATTGTGATATTGAAAGATGTGATATTGAAAGATGTGATATTGAAAGATGTGATATTGAAAGATGTGATATTGAAAGATGTGATATTGAAAGATGTGATATTGAAAGATGTGATATTGACAGATGTGATATTGACAGATGTGATATTGAAAGATGTGATATTGAAAGATGTGATATTGAAAGATGTGATATTGACAGATATTGTGATATTGAAAGATGTGATATTGAAAGATGTGACATTGACAGATGTGATATTGACAGATGTGATATTGAAAGATGTGATATTGAAAGATGTGATATTGAAAGATGTGATATTGAAAGATGTGATATTGAAAGATGTGATATTGAAAGATGTGATATTGAAAGATGTGTTATTGAAAGATGTGATATTGAAAGATGTGATATTGAAAGATGTGATATTGACAGATGTGATATTGCCAGATGTGATATTGAAAGATGTGATATTGAAAGATGTGATATTGACAGATGTGATATTGAAAGATGTGATATTGAAAGATGTGATATTGACAGATGTGATATTGAAAGATGTGATATTGACAGATGTGATATTGAAAGATGTGATATTGAAAGATGTGATATTGACAGATGTGATATTGACAGATGTGATATTGAAAGATGTGATATTGAAAGATGTGATATTGAAAGATGTGATATTGACAGATATTGTGATATTGACAGATGTGATATTGACAGATGTGATATTGAAAGATGTGATATTGAAAGATGTGATATTGAAAGATGTGATATTGAAAGATGTGATATTGAAAGATGTGATATTGAAAGATGTGTTATTGAAAGATGTGATATTGAAAGATGTGATATTGAAAGATGTGATATTGACAGATGTGATATTGAAAGATGTGATATTGACAGATGTGATATTGAAAGATGTGATATTGACAGATGTGATATTGAAAGATGTGATATTGACAGATGTGATATTGAAAGATGTGATATTGACAGATGTGATATTGACAGATGTGATATTGAAAGATGTGATATTGACAGATGTGATATTGAAAGATGTGATATTGAAAGATTTGATATTGACAGATGTGATATTGAAAGATGTGATATTGACAGATGTGTTATTGAAAGATGTGATATTGAAAGATGTGATATTGAAAGATGTGATATTTAAAGATGTGATATTGAAAGATGTGATATTGAAAGATGTGATATTGAAAGATGTGATATTGAAAGATGTGATATTGAAAGATGTGACATTGAAAGACGTGATATTGAAAGATGTGATATTGAAAGATGTGATATAGAAAGATGTGATATTGAAAGATGTGATATTGAAAGATGTGATATTGACAGATGTGATATTGAAAGATGTGATATTGAAAGATGTGATATTGAAAGATGTGATATTGAAAGATGTGATATTGAAAGATGTGATATTGAAAGATGTGATATTGAAAGATGTGATATTGACAGATATTGTGATATTGAAAGATGTGATATTGACAGATGTGATATTGACAGATGTGATATTGAAAGATGTGTTATTGACAGATATTGTGATATTGAAAGATGTGTTATTGAAAGATGTGATATTGAAAGATGTGATATTGAAAGATGTGATATTGAAAGATGTGTTATTGACAGATATTGTGATATTGAAAGATGTGAAAGATGATGTGATATTCCAGGATGCTGGCAGATGACCTTGAGCAAAAGATAGGGTGAAAAGAACAGAGAGAGGGTGAGATAGAGCGGCAGAGCAGGATTTTAGGACCCGTGGGCTGATGCCGTCTGGTCCAGTTGCAGAATCAGAGTCGAGGTTTGACAAAAACTCCTCCACCTTGTCAGGAGAGAAGGACACAGAGTCCAGGAGCATTTGGGTTCGATGTGATATTGTGTGATATTGATGTGATATTGTGCTGATATTGATGTGATATTGAAAGATGTGATATTGAAAGATGTGATATTGAAAGATGTGATATTGAAAGATGTGATATTGAAAGATGTGATATTGAAAGATGTGATATTGACAGATATTGTGATATTGAAAGATGTGATATTGACAGATGTGATATTGACAGATGTGATATTGACAGATGTGATATTGAAAGATGTGATATTGAAAGATGTGATATTGACAGATATTGTGATATTGAAAGATGTGAAATTGACAGATGTGATATTGACAGATGTGATATTGACAGATGTGATATTGAAAGATGTGATATTGAAAGATGTGATATTGAAAGATGTGATATTGACAGATATTGTGATATTGAAAGATGTGATATTGAAAGATGTCATATTGAAAGATGTGATATTGAAAGATGTGATATTGAAAGATGTGATATTGAAAGATGTGATATTGAAAGATGTGATATCGAAAGATGTGATATTGACAGATATTGTGATATTGAAAGATGTGATATTGACAGATGTGATATTGACAGATGTGATATTGACAGATGTGATATTGAAAGATGTGATATTGAAAGATGTGATATTGACAGATATTGTGATATTGAAAGATGTGATATTGACAGATGTGATATTGACAGATGTGATATTGACAGATGTGATATTGAAAGATGTGATATTGAAAGATGTGATATTGACAGATATTGTGATATTGAAAGATGTGATATTGAAAGATGTGATATTGAAAGATGTGATATTGAAAGATGTGATATTGAAAGATGTGATATTGAAAGATGTGATATTGAAAGATGTGATATTGAAAGATGTGATATTGACAGATGTGATATTGACAGATGTGATATTGAAAGATGTGATATTGAAAGATGTGATATTGAAAGATGTGATATTGACAGATATTGTGATATTGAAAGATGTGATATTGAAAGATGTGATATTGAAAGATGTGATATTGAAAGATGTGATATTGAAAGATGTGATATTGAAAGATGTGATATTGAAAGATGTGATATTGAAAGATGTGATATTGACAGATGTGATATTGACAGATGTGATATTGAAAGATGTGATATTGAAAGATGTGATATTGAAAGATGTGATATTGACAGATATTGTGATATTGAAATATGTGATATTGAAAGATGTGACATTGACAGATGTGATATTGACAGATGTGATATTGAAAGATGTGATATTGAAAGATGTGATATTGAAAGATGTGATATTGACAGATATTGTGATATTGAAAGATGTGATATTGAAAGATGTGATATTGAAAGATGTGATATTGACAGATGTGATATTGACAGATGTGATATTGAAAGATGTGATATTGAAAGATGTGATATTGAAAGATGTGATATTGACAGATATTGTGATATTGAAAGATGTGATATTGAAAGATGTGATATTGAAAGATGTGATATTGAAAGATGTGATATTGATGTGATATTGAAAGATGTGATATTGAAAGATGTGATATTGAAAGATGTGATATTGACAGATATTGTGATATTGAAAGATGTGATATTGACAGATGTGATATTGACAGATGTGATATTGAAAGATGTGTTATTGACAGATATTGTGATATTGAAAGATGTGTTATTGAAAGATGTGATATTGAAAGATGTGATATTGAAAGATGTGATATTGAAAGATGTGTTATTGACAGATATTGTGATATTGAAAGATGTGAAAGATGATGTGATATTCCAGGATGCTGGCAGATGACCTTGAGCAAAAGATAGGGTGAAAAGAACAGAGAGAGGGTGAGATAGAGCGGCAGAGCAGGATTTTAGGACCCGTGGGCTGATGCCGTCTGGTCCAGTTGCAGAATCAGAGTCGAGGTTTGACAAAAACTCCTCCACCTTGTCAGGAGAGAAGGACACAGAGTCCAGGAGCATTTGGGTTCGATGTGATATTGTGTGATATTGATGTGATATTGTGCTGATATTGATGTGATATTGAAAGATGTGATATTGAAAGATGTGATATTGAAAGATGTGATATTGAAAGATGTGATATTGACAGATATTGTGATATTGAAAGATGTGATATTGACAGATGTGATATTGACAGATGTGATATTGACAGATGTGATATTGAAAGATGTGATATTGAAAGATGTGATATTGACAGATATTGTGATATTGAAAGATGTGATATTGACAGATGTGATATTGACAGATGTGATATTGACAGATGTGATATTGAAAGATGTGATATTGAAAGATGTGATATTGAAAGATGTGATATTGACAGATATTGTGATATTGAAAGATGTGATATTGAAAGATGTCATATTGAAAGATGTGATATTGAAAGATGTGATATTGAAAGATGTGATATTGAAAGATGTGATATTGAAAGATGTGATATTGACAGATATTGTGATATTGAAAGATGTGATATTGAAAGATGTCATATTGAAAGATGTGATATTGAAAGATGTGATATTGAAAGATGTGATATTGAAAGATGTGATATTGAAAGATGTGATATTGAAAGATGTGATATTGAAAGATGTGATATTGAAAGATGTGATATTGAAAGATGTGATATTGACAGATATTGTGATATTGAAAGATGTGATATTGAAAGATGTCATATAGAAAGATGTGATATTGAAAGATGTGATATTGAAAGATGTGATATTGAAAGATGTGATATTGAAAGATGTGATATTGAAAGATGTGATATTGACAGATATTGTGATATTGAAAGATGTGATATTGACAGATGTGATATTGACAGATGTGATATTGACAGATGTGATATTGAAAGATGTGATATTGAAAGATGTGATATTGACAGATATTGTGATATTGAAAGATGTGATATTGACAGATGTGATATTGACAGATGTGATATTGACAGATGTGATATTGAAAGATGTGATATTGAAAGATGTGATATTGACAGATATTGTGATATTGAAAGATGTGATATTGAAAGATGTGATATTGAAAGATGTGATATTGAAAGATGTGATATTGAAAGATGTGATATTGAAAGATGTGATATTGAAAGATGTGATATTGACAGATGTGATATTGACAGATGTGATATTGAAAGATGTGATATTGAAAGATGTGATATTGACAGATATTGTGATATTGAAAGATGTGATATTGAAAGATGTGATATTGAAAGATGTGATATTGAAAGATGTGATATTGAAAGATGTGATATTGAAAGATGTGATATTGAAAGATGTGATATTGAAAGATGTGATATTGAAAGATGTGATATTGAAAGATGTGATATTGACAGATGTGATATTGACAGATGTGATATTGAAAGATGTGATATTGAAAGATGTGATATTGAAAGATGTGATATTGACAGATATTGTGATATTGAAAGATGTGATATTGAAAGATGTGACATTGACAGATGTGATATTGACAGATGTGATATTGAAAGATGTGATATTGAAAGATGTGATATTGAAAGATGTGATATTGACAGATATTGTGATATTGAAAGATGTGATATTGAAAGATGTGATATTGAAAGATGTGATATTGAAAGATGTGATATTGACAGATGTGATATTGACAGATGTGATATTGAAAGATGTGATATTGAAAGATGTGATATTGAAAGATGTGATATTGAAAGATGTGATATTGACAGATATTGTGATATTGAAAGATGTGATATTGAAAGATGTGATATTGAAAGATGTGATATTGAAAGATGTGATATTGAAAGATGTGATATTGAAAGATGTGATATTGAAAGATGTGATATTGACAGATGTGATATTGAAAGATGTGATATTGAAAGATGTGATATTGAAAGATGTGATATTGAAAGATGTGATATTGAAAGATGTGATATTGACAGATGTGATATTGAAAGATGTGATATTGAAAGATGTGATATTGACAGATGTGATATTGAAAGATGTGATATTGAAAGATGTGATATTGAAAGATGTGATATTGAAAGATGTGATATTGAAAGATGTGATATTGACAGATGTGATATTGACAGATGTGATATTGAAAGATGTGATATTGACAGATATTGTGATATTGAAAGATGTGATATTGAAAGATGTGATATTGAAAGATGTGATATTGACAGATGTGATATTGAAAGATGTGATATTGAAAGATGTGATATTGAAAGATGTGATATTGAAAGATGTGATATTGAAAGATGTGATATTGAAAGATGTGATATTGACAGATGTGATATTGAAAGATGTGATATTGAAAGATGTGATATTGAAAGATGTGATATTGACAGATATTGTGATATTGAAAGATGTGATATTGAAAGATGTCATATTGAAAGATGTGATATTGAAAGATGTGATATTGAAAGATGTGATATTGAAAGATGTGATATTGAAAGATGTGATATTGAAAGATGTGATATTGACAGATATTGTGATATTGAAAGATGTGATATTGACAGATGTGATATTGACAGATGTGATATTGACAGATGTGATATTGAAAGATGTGATATTGAAAGATGTGATATTGACAGATATTGTGATATTGAAAGATGTGATATTGACAGATGTGATATTGACAGATGTGATATTGACAGATGTGATATTGAAAGATGTGATATTGAAAGATGTGATATTGACAGATATTGTGATATTGAAAGATGTGATATTGAAAGATGTGATATTGAAAGATGTGATATTGAAAGATGTGATATTGAAAGATGTGATATTGAAAGATGTGATATTGAAAGATGTGATATTGACAGATATTGTGATATTGAAAGATGTGATATTGAAAGATGTGATATTGAAAGATGTGATATTGAAAGATGTGATATTGAAAGATGTGATATTGACAGATGTGATATTGAAAGATGTGATATTGAAAGATGTGATATTGACAGATGTGATATTGAAAGATGTGATATTGACAGATGTGATATTGAAAGATGTGATATTGAAAGATGTGATATTGAAAGATGTGTTATTGACAGATGTGATATTGAAAGATGTGATATTGAAAGATGTGATATTGAAAGATGTGATATTGACAGATGTGATATTGAAAGATGTGATATTGAAAGATGTGATATTGAAAGATGTGATATTGACAGATGTGATATTGAAAGATGTGATATTGAAAGATGTGATATTGAAAGATGTGATATTGAAAGATGTGATATTGAAAGATGTGATATTGACAGATGTGATATTGAAAGATGTGATATTGAAAGATGTGATATTGACAGATGTGATATTGAAAGATGTGATATTGAAAGATGTGATATTGAAAGATGTGATATTGAAAGATGTGATATTGAAAGATGTGATATTGACAGATGTGATATTGACAGATGTGATATTGAAAGATGTGATATTGACAGATATTGTGATATTGAAAGATGTGATATTGAAAGATGTGATATTGAAAGATGTGATATTGACAGATGTGATATTGAAAGATGTGATATTGAAAGATGTGATATTGAAAGATGTGATATTGAAAGATGTGATATTGAAAGATGTGATATTGAAAGATGTGATATTGACAGATGTGATATTGAAAGATGTGATATTGAAAGATGTGATATTGAAAGATGTGATATTGAAAGATGTGATATTGACAGATATTGTGATATTGAAAGATGTGATATTGACAGATGTGATATTGACAGATGTGATATTGACAGATGTGATATTGAAAGATGTGATATTGAAAGATGTGATATTGACAGATATTGTGATATTGAAAGATGTGATATTGAAAGATGTCATATTGAAAGATGTGATATTGAAAGATGTGATATTGAAAGATGTGATATTGAAAGATGTGATATTGAAAGATGTGATATTGAAAGATGTGATATTGACAGATATTGTGATATTGAAAGATGTGATATTGACAGATGTGATATTGACAGATGTGATATTGACAGATGTGATATTGAAAGATGTGATATTGAAAGATGTGATATTGACAGATATTGTGATATTGAAAGATGTGATATTGACAGATGTGATATTGACAGATGTGATATTGACAGATGTGATATTGAAAGATGTGATATTGAAAGATGTGATATTGACAGATATTGTGATATTGAAAGATGTGATATTGAAAGATGTGATATTGAAAGATGTGATATTGAAAGATGTGATATTGAAAGATGTGATATTGAAAGATGTGATATTGAAAGATGTGATATTGACAGATATTGTGATATTGAAAGATGTGATATTGAAAGATGTGATATTGAAAGATGTGATATTGAAAGATGTGATATTGAAAGATGTGATATTGACAGATGTGATATTGAAAGATGTGATATTGAAAGATGTGATATTGACAGATGTGATATTGAAAGATGTGATATTGACAGATGTGATATTGAAAGATGTGATATTGAAAGATGTGATATTGAAAGATGTGTTATTGACAGATGTGATATTGAAAGATGTGATATTGAAAGATGTGATATTGAAAGATGTGATATTGACAGATGTGATATTGAAAGATGTGATATTGAAAGATGTGATATTGAAAGATGTGATATTGACAGATGTGATATTGACAGATGTGATATTGAAAGATGTGATATTGAAAGATGTGATATTGACAGATATTGTGATATTGAAAGATGTGATATTGAAAGATGTGATATTGAAAGATGTGATATTGAAAGATGTGATATTGAAAGATGTGATATTGAAAGATGTGATATTGAAAGATGTGATATTGAAAGATGTGATATTGAAAGATGTGATATTGACAGATGTGATATTGACAGATGTGATATTGAAAGATGTGATATTGAAAGATGTGATATTGAAAGATGTGATATTGACAGATATTGTGATATTGAAAGATGTGATATTGAAAGATGTGACATTGACAGATGTGACATTGACAGATGTGATATTGAAAGATGTGATATTGAAAGATGTGATATTGAAAGATGTGATATTGACAGATATTGTGATATTGAAAGATGTGATATTGAAAGATGTGATATTGAAAGATGTGATATTGACAGATGTGATATTGACAGATGTGATATTGAAAGATGTGATATTGAAAGATGTGATATTGACAGATATTGTGATATTGAAAGATGTGATATTGAAAGATGTGATATTGAAAGATGTGATATTGAAAGATGTGATATTGAAAGATGTGATATTGAAAGATGTGATATTGAAAGATGCGATATTGAAAGATGTGATACTGAAAGATGTGATATTGAAAGATGTGATATTGAAAGATGTGATATTGAAAGATGTGATATTGAAAGATGTGATATTGAAAGATGTGATATTGAAAGATGTGATATTGACAGATGTGATATTGACAGATGTGATATTGACAGATGTGATATTGACAGATGTGATATTGAAAGATGTGATATTGAAAGATGTGATATTTAAAGATGTGATATTGACAGATGTGATATTGACAGATGTGATATTGACAGATGTGATATTGACAGATGTGATATTGAAAGATGTGATATTGAAAGATGTGATATTGAAAGATGTGATATTGAAAGATGTGATATTGAAAGATGTGATATTGAAAGATGTGATATTGAAAGATGTGATATTGAAAGATGTGATATTGACAGATGTGATATTGAAAGATGTGATATTGAAAGATGTGATATTGAAAGATGTGATATTGAAAGATGTGATATTGACAGATGTGATATTGAAAGATGTGATATTGAAAGATGTGATATTGAAAGATGTGATATTGAAAGATGTGATATTGAAAGATGTGATATTGAAAGATGTGATATTGAAAGATGTGATATTGACAGATGTGATATTGAAAGATGTGATATTGAAAGATGTGATATTGAAAGATGTGATATTGAAAGATGTGATATTGAAAGATGTGATATTGAAAGATGTGATATTGAAAGATGTGATATTGAAAGATGTGATATTGAAAGATGTGATATTGAAAGATGTGATATTGACAGATGTGATATTGAAAGATGTGATATTGAAAGATGTGATATTGAAAGATGTGATATTGACAGATATTGTGATTTTGAAAGATGTGATATTGACAGATATTGTGATATTGAAAGATGTGATATTGAAAGATGTGAAATTGACAGATGTGATATTGACAGATATTGTGATATTGGCAGATATTGTGATATTGAAAGATGTGATATTGACAGATATTGTGATATTGAAAGATGTGATATTGACAGATATTGTGATATTGAAAGATGTGATATTGAAAGATGTGATTTTGTCAGATATTGTGATATTGAAAGATGTGATATTGAAAGATGTGATTTTGTCAGATATTGTGATATTGGCAGATATTGTGATAGTGACAGATATTGTGATATTGACAGATATTGTGATGTTGACAGATATTGTGATATTGACAGATATTGTGATCGTGACAGATATTGTGATCGTGACAGATATTGTGATATTGACAGATATTGTGATAGTGACAGATATTGTGATATTGGCAGATATTGTGATGGTGACAGATATTGTGATATTGACAGATATTGTGATATTGACAGATATTGTGATATTGACAGATATTGTGATATTGGCAGATATTGTGATGGTGACAGATATTGCGATGTTGACAGATATTGTGATCGTGACAGATATTGTGATGTTGGCAGATATTGTGATGTTGACAGATATTGTGATAAAAAATTAAAAAAACACCTTTAGAGGCCATTTTTCCCCGCAAAGCAGGGGTTGGCCTTTTTCGGGGACCGTGGTTGTTGTTGTTTTTGGGTCCCCTTTTTGAAGCAATGTTTTACGGCCGGATGCCCTTCCTGACGCCAACCCTTTTTGCCGCCTTTTTACGACACACAGGGAATTACCAGTGAACTGGTACTCAATTAGCCGACCTCGGAAGGATGACAGGCTGAGTCAACCCCCCTGGCGTTAATTCAGCGATCGACCGGGATTCGAACCGAGGACAGATATTGTGATAGTGACAGATATTGTGATAGTGACAGATATTGTGATATTGACAGATATTGTGATCATGACAGATATTGTGATGTTGACAGATATTGTGATAGTGACAGATATTGTGATAGTGACAGATATTGTTATAGTGACAGATATTGTGATAGTGACAGATATTGTGATATTGACAGATATTGTGATAGTGACAGATATTGTGATAGTGACAGATATTGTGATAGTGACAGATATTGTGATGGTGACAGATATTGTGATGTTGACAGATATTGTGATCGTGACAGATATTGTGATGTTGACAGATATTGTGATAGTGACAGATATTGTGATAGTGACAGATATTGTGATAGTGACAGATATTGTGATAGTGACAGATATTGTGATAGTGACAGATATTGTGATATTGACAGATATTGTGATATTGGCAGATATTGTGATGGTGACAGATATTGTGATGTTGACAGATATTGTGATATTGGCAGATATTGTGATGGTGACAGATATTGTGATGTTGACAGATATTGTGATCGTGACAGATATTGTGATGTTGACAGATATTGTGATAGTGACAGATATTGTGATAGTGACAAAAAAAAAAAAACCTTTAGAGGCCATTTTTCCCCACAAGCGGGGGTTGGCCTTTTTTCGGGGACCGTGGTTGTTGTTGTTTTTCGGTACCCTTTTTGAAGCAATGTTTTACGGCCGGATGCCCTTCCTGCCGCCAACCCTTTTTGTCGCCTTTTTTACGACAAACAGGGAATTTGTGATATTGACAGATATTGTGATATTGACAGATATTGTGATATTGGCAGATATTGTGATATTGGCAGATATTGTGATAATGACAGATATTGTGATAATGACATATTGTGATCGTGACAGATATTGTGATATTCACACATATTGTGATAGTGACAGATATTGTGATAATGACATATTGTGATAGTGACAGATATTGTGATATTGACAGATATTGTGATATTGACAGATATTGTGATATTGGCAGATATTGTGATATTGGCAGATATTGTGATATTGACAGATATTGTGATATTGGCAGATATTGTGATAGTGACAGATATTGTGATAGTGACAGATATTGTGATATTCACACATATTGTGATAGTGACAGATATTGTGATAATGACATATTGTGATGGTGACAGATATTGTGATATTCACACATATTGTGATAGTGACAGATATTGTGATAGTGACAGATATTGTGATAATGACATATTGTGATAGTGACAGAAATTGTGATAATGACAGATATTGTGATATTGGTAGATATTGTGATATTGGCAGATATTGTGATATTGACAGATATTGTGATATTGATAGATATTGTGATATCAGCTCTCCTGTGATGTTGACAGATGTCCCTGATCCTCCAAGGCAACCACAGATCAGTGAAGTAGGAGAAGACTGCTGTACAGTCTCCTGGGAAACTCCCAAGTATGATGGAGGAATGCCTATTACAGGTATTTATCCCTACCTCTTCCGAACTCCCTCCTTCCCTATATTTGTTTCATTATTTTTTACAGGCTGACAATATCTGATAAAACTTCTCTGTAGGATACCTCTTGGAACGGAAGAAAACGAGAAGTCATCGATGGATAAAGTTAAGTCACAATTTGATCCAAGAAACAAGTTTTGAATGCAAGAAGATGATCGAGGGAATGGCGTACGAAATCAGGATCTACGCAGTCAATGAAATTGGAATGTCCATCCACGGGCCAGCATCAAAACCTTTCATCCCTCTGGGTGAGAATTCGTGGACAAGCCGTTTGTAAATGTTTCCAAAACCTGTCAATCAACACTGACTAAAAAGCCTTTTCGACCAATCAGCATCTCTCTCATCATTCTTGCCAACTTCACCGATGCTTCTCATCTATCATCTTCATTTATTTTACGCATTTTATCACTGTAGCCCCCACAAGTGAACCGACTCGCCTCGGCGTCGATGATGTGACGGACACAACCGTGACACTGAAATGGAGGCGACCAGATAAGGTTGGAGCGGGTGGTGTCGACGGCTACCTCATCGAGTACTGTCGTGAAGGAGGTGGGTTCCCTTGCTTAGACTAGGTAGGTAATACAACTGCTATGTATGCATTGTCCCAATTCTTGAGAATGTGGATTGTTGTCCTGCTGTCCTATTCCTCATAGACACCGAGTGGGTCGCAGTAAATAAGGAACCGGTCGAACGAACTTCCCTGCATGTCAAAGACCTGCCAACAGGTGAAAAACTCATTTTCCGAGTCAGGGCCATCAATAGTGCCGGACTCAGCCCACCGGCCACCATGAGCCAGCCGGTGCTCGTTCGAGAAATTGTGGGTGAGTGAAGCTCCAAATGGATTTCCACAGTCATCGATAACTCTTGTTTCCCCCCACTGTTTATCCACCAAAAAATAGGAGCGATGCACCTGCGCTCACCTGGTAGAACCACAGAACCACTGGTAGGCATGGATTACTCGCAAAATGTGTAACGGAGAAATGGAGAAGAGTAAACACTTTGCTCTAATAAAGAAAGTAAATACTTTTTTTTAGTATTTCCGCAAATACTTAAATACTTTTTTTTTTGTAAATACAAAAGTTTTTGGTGGGAAAACCCCTGATTTTTTAATGCCGTGAACAAACTTTAGTCCATCACAGGTGATGAAGGTTGTGGTCAGGTTTCATCGAAATCGTTTGTCGTTTCAGAAAAGACATCACATGTTTGGGGGTCAAACCCGGACCCACTTTGTCCCCCGGTAGACCCCCTTAGATTGTGGCCAAGTTTCATCAAAAGTATGTTTGTAGTTTCAGAGAAGAAGATCTGACTAATGTTCACATCCAGTCTGACTCACTGACTACCTGCCTGTCTGATGCTAATACTGATTAGTGACTGATGACTGATGCTAAACGGAGCGATGGTAATACCTCACCTGAATAATTTTTGTTGCAGGTGAGCTAAAAATGGGGGAGAGGGGATTTTGGAATCGGTGCTGCCCGTCTGGCTGTGTCCGTCCGTCCATCCGTCACGCTATCTCCTCCAAAATGGTTGTGGACCAAACTTGATAGTTATGATCACCACATTGCAAGAAGGTGCAAGAGCAGTATCATGTTTGGCCCTGCCACCTGGGGCCTAGGTTGGGGTCAAAAGGTCAAATACCAAAAAATGCAATCAAAGGCATATTTTTAAACTAAACTTTGTATTTGCAATCAACATTGGGGAACGTGTGAAATATGGAACAAAATATTGGAATTGATGCCCATTTCATGCCCCCAGAGGACTTATGGGGTCACAGGGGTCAAAACAAGATATTTTAACTCGATATTTGATATTGGGTCATTTTTGGTGGAACCTTTGGCCATATTTGCTTTAAGTGTGAAGTGTGAGGACTTAGGATCACTCGTCATTGACTTCCCTTCAGTAGTTATTTGATGTACAAACTTTTTACCCTCGCCTGAGGAGAGGGTATTGCATTTGAGTCCGTTTGTTTATTTGTCTGTCTGTCTGTCTGTCTTTGCTCGTTTGTCCGCACAGAATAAATATGATTTTCTCTGCAACCGTTGGTCTGATTGACGGGAAATTTTCACTATAGGTGCAGCTCCACCTGTATAATTTTATAATGATAATTATGACGTCATACGTCACGTGGTGCAGGCGCCATCTTGAAAAAACCGAAAACATTTGCACCTCTATATCTCCGAAAGCGCTGCATAGAAAAAATGGAGACATGGCTCATTGTAAAGAACTCTCCATGGGGAATAAAATGTGTTAATGATTATGTCATAGGTGCCTCCATTATGACGTCATATTTCGACAAGTACAAAACTTCATCCGTTCAAGATGAAATTTCTTGAGCGTCCTCTAGGGATAAATCGGTGGAGAAAAGAAATTAATTATGACGTCATAGGTCACGTGGTTCGGCCGCCATCTTGGAAAACACCGAAAAAAATTGTACCTCTATATCTCCGAAAGCGCTGCATAGAAAAAATGAAGACATGGCTCATTGTAAAGAACTCTCCATTGGGGAATAAAATATGTTAATGATGATGTCATAGGTGCCTCCATTATGATGTCATAATTCAACAAGTACAAAACTTCATCCAATCAAGATGACATTTAGTGAGCGTCATCTAGGGATAAATTGGTGGAGAAAAACAATATGATGTCATCGGTCACGTGGGTCAGCCGCCATATTTGTTTTTTTTACACAAAAGCCTTTAAAAAACCACTGAAAACACATCCTGGCGATGGTCTGCAATCTCTGATTGCTCTTTCTTGTTTTGTATTGTAATGGGAGTATATCATGTCTGTTCCTAAGTTTGGCTGAAATCAAAAATAGGGAGATCAGAATTTAAAATTAATGAAACTCATGTATGAAAATATGTTGTAGAAGATGATATGGTGCTACAAAAATCACATCTATCAGATAAATATAAGATTCTATAAACGTGAGAGATAGAGTAACGGAAACACAAGCAGCATCCACAGCTCAATACAAACAAATGTCACAAAGAATATCCGGTTCTAATGTGAAACCTCATCCAGATTCAGATCGAGTTCAAGGTAAAAAACAGGAACCTTCCTTATGCAGTAGCTGAAGCAACAATCTCTCCAGAAAGTCTTCCCAACTTCTCAATCTCTCACAGCTTTCTACTCCCCAATCACATAATATGCAAGTGTTGACCATATGGGATATGACGTCACTGACGCAGTAACCACACAGTGGGGAAACCCACCAACGGTACGTAACCACACAGTGGGGAATCCCACCCATGGTACATTTAACCACATAGTGGGAAAACCCACCCATGGTACACATAACCACACAGTGGGAAAGCCCACCTATGGTACATGGTGACCACAGCGGGGAAACCCACCCATGGCAGAGACCACATGTGGGGAAACCCACCCATGGTACACGTAACCACACAGTGGGGAATCCCACCCATGGTACATTTAACCACATAGTGGGAAAACCCACCCATGCTACACATAACCACACAGTGGGAAAGCCCACCTATGGTACATGGTGACCACAGCGGGGAAACCCACCCATGGCAGAGACCACATGTGGGGAAACCCACCCATGGTACACGTAACCACACAGTGGGGAAACCCACCCATGGCACACGGTGACCACATAGTGGGAAAACCCACCCATGGTACATGGAACCACACATTGGGGAAGCCCACCTATGGTACATGTAACCACATAGTGGGGAAACCCACCCATGGCACTTGGTGAGCACACTGTGGAGAAACCCACGCATGGTATACGGTGACCACAGTGGAGAATCCCACCCATGGTACATGTAACCACATAGTGGGAAAACCCACCCATGGTATACAGTGACCACAGTGCAGAATCCCACCCATGGTACATGTAACCACATAGTGGGAAAACCCACCCATAGTACATGTAACCACACCGTGGGGAAACCCACCCATGGTACATGTAACCACACAGTGGGGAAATCCACTCCTGGTACATGTAACCACACAGTGGGGAAACCCACCCATGGTACATGTAACCACACAGTGGGGAAGCCCACCCATGGTACATGTAACCAAAGAGTGGGGAAACCCACCCATGGTACATGTAACCACACAGTGGGGAAACCCACCCATGGTACATGTAACCACAGTGGGGAAGCCCACCCATGGTACATGTAACCACACAGTGGGGAGGCCCACCCATGGTACATGTAACCACACAGTGGGGAGGCCCACCCATGGTACACGTAACCATACAGTGGGGAATCCCACCAATGGTACATGTAACCACACAGTGGGGAAGCCAACCCATGGTGCATGTAACCACACAGTGGGGAAGCCCACCCAGGGTACACATAACCACACAGTGGGGAAACCCACCCATGGTACACGT
This sequence comes from Myxine glutinosa, assembly GCF_964187855.1. Lineage (NCBI taxonomy): Eukaryota > Metazoa > Chordata > Myxini > Myxiniformes > Myxinidae > Myxine > Myxine glutinosa. Next base: position 5,280,026 of record NC_136265.1, read on the forward strand.
AACCATACGGTGGGGAATCCCACCAATGGTACATGTAACCACACAGTGGGGAAGCCAACCCATGGTGCATGTAACCACACAGTGGGGAAGCCCACCCATGGTACACGTAACCATACAGTGGGGAATCCCACCAATGGTACATGTAACCACACAGTGGGGAAGCCAACCCATGGTACACGTAACCATACAGTGGGGAGGTCCACCCATGGTACACATAACCACACAGTGGAGAAACCCACCCATGGTACACGTAACCATACAGTGGGGAGGTCCACCCATGGTACACGTAACCATACAGTGGGGAAGCCCACCCAGTGTCCCTGACACTAGGCCGAGGCTTCAGACTTCGGCACGCTCACGAAACTGTACCGTTGTAGTGGTTACCTTATGCACATGTCGCGGTTACCTTATTCACTTATCCGCATGTGACGGTTACCATTACGATGGGTTTGTTCTAACCCACGCACACGGGCGTTTGGTTGTGTCGTCGTGACGCACGCGCGGCTGTTGGAGCCACGCCCTCCGAAGAGGGTGCTTGTTTTATATAAGCCGTTACGACTTCCGTTCGCTAGCAGTTGCTGGGGATTTCTGTACAATCAACTACCTTTTGTACCCAACGAAATGGCCTCTTCTTATCGTCTTCAGCAACCGCTAAACTGGTGACCACGTTGCCCCCGAACGTATTCGGGGGCCGAATGAACACGGCAGGATTGCGACCGCAATTTCTTCCACACTGGAGGGGCGAACCAGCTCCGGGACCCTCCGAAGGACGCCGTTACGGGGCGTTGGCGGCACGGCTACTTCGTCGCCTTCGCGCACACAGGCCGAGTACTGCTACTTCGTCGCCTCCGCGCTCACAGGCCGGGCACGGCTACTTCGTCGCCTTCGCGCACACGGGCCGAGCACCGCTGCTCGTCGCCTCCGCACATACAGGCCGAGTACTGCTGCCCGTCGCCTTCGCGCACACAGGCCGAGTACTGCTACTTCGTCGCCTCCGTGCACACAGGCCGAGTACTGCTGCTCACCACTCCTACTACTGCTCCTACGGCGGATCCCGAGGCTGATGCTGCTGCACACCTCGTGGGCGCCGCCACGCCCCGCCCACCACTCCTGCAACTCCTACTACTGCTCCTACGACGGATCCCGAGGCTGATGCTGCTGCTCGCCACTCCCGCAATTCCTACTGCTGCACCTACAACTGCTACCGCTGCTCAGCACCCGCGGCCCGGCTCTGTTCCACCCGCGGCCCGGCTCTGTTCCACCCGCGGCCCGGCTCGGTTCCACCCGCGGCCCGGCTCTGTTCCACCCGCGAACTACGTACACGCCCGTGGCGTGCCTTCTGGGGGGGGCGCATGTAGTGGTTACCTTATGCACATGTCGCGGTTACCTTATTCACTTATCCGCATGTGACGGTTACCATTACGATGGGTTTGTTCTAACCCACGCACACGGGCGTTTGGTTGTGTCGTCGTGACGCACGCGCGGCTGTTGGAGCCACGCCCTCCGAAGAGGGTGCTTGTTTTATATAAGCCGTTACGACTTCTGTTCGCTAGCAGTTGCTGGGGATTTCTGTACAATAAACTACCTTTTGTACCCAACGAAATGGCCTCTTCTTATCGTCTTCGGCAACCGCTAAACCGTCAAATAAACTGTTCCAACGAGTCATATTTGACGAGCTTCTTACTAGTTTACAAGAAAAATCCGAATGTATTCAATAATGGGTAAACGATGAAAAAACAACCAATGTATTGATGATAGTGTTTCGCATCCGAACAGAATCACATATTATGGAGAGAGAAATACATCAACAGAGAGTTCCCTTCTCTTGGGAGCCTTACTTACCTTACTTACCTTACTTACCTTTACTTCTATGAAAAAGAGAAATGATTTGCATTGAAATAGTTATACCACGTGACACAGCTTGGCACCGTGGACTGGTGAGCATCAACCTTGGGTCTGCCATGTCAACCACAGAATGGTCTTCATTCAAGTCTTCCAAAGCTCATGTATCCATATTTGGGTGTTTCCTCCCCCTTAGAAAGACCTCGTATCCGACTGCCCAGGCATCTCCGGCACACGTACATCCGTCAGGTTGGGCAAACGATCAACCAGGCAATTCCCTTCCAGGTAAATTGTGCCATCCCACCCTACCTGTCTCGTCATCGTATCCATCTACAAATCGGACCACACTTCATGGTCGTTCCTCAAACTTGTACTTTCTTCTTTTTTTCCACTCCATTACTCCACAATGTCCTTTAATCTCAAAACCACCTTCCCAACTCCATCTGAAGGTCATCATGACAATTGATTTCTCTCCTCAGGGAAAGCCGAGGCCCAAGGTGACCTGGCAAAAGGACGAGCAGCCACTGGACACGGAGCGAGTGAGCATCTGCAACAGCGTCATGGACACCATCTTCTTCATCCGTCATGTCGAGCGCTCTGACTCCGGTGTCTACAACCTCAAGCTGGATATCGATCACCTGGAAGACCAAGCGAACATAAAAATTCGGGTCGTGGGTTCGTGTGGCCTTTTCACCTTCCAGCATGAGTCACAAAAGTAGTTCGACCTCGTGGAACTCAGAAATAAAGACGCCACACCGGAAGTGGAAATCTAACTATGTTCCCCCCTCCTTGTTTATCCTCCTCTATCAGAGAAACCAGGACCTCCACAGATCGTTAAGGTCGTCGAGGTCTGGGGATTCAATGTCGCTTTAAAATGGATGGTTCCTCGGGATGATGGAAACACTGAGATTACAGGATACACAATACAGAAAGCTGATCGGCAAACGATGGTACGTGGTTTAGAACGATCAAATCAGCCCAGGGAAGGTTGACAGACATTCGTTGTATGTTGAATGCACAGGACAAACAGGGTCAGGGGTTCAGGGGTTCAACAGGATCAGGGGTTCATCTTCACTGGGACTGGGGTTCACCTTAACAGGGTCAGGGGTTCATCTCAACAGGTCCTGGGGTTCATCTTAGGGTCAGGGGTTCATCTCAACAGGTCCTGGGTTTCATCTTAACAGAGTCTGGGGTTCATCTTAACAGGGTCTGGGGTTCATCTTAACAGGGTCTGGGGTTCATCTTAACAGGATCTGGGGTTCATCTTAACAGAGTCTGGGGTTCATCTTAACAGGGTCTGGGGTTCATCTTAACAGGGTCTGGGGTTCATCTTAACAGGGTCTGGGGTTCATCTTAACAGGGTCTGGGGTTCATCTTAACAGGGCCTGGGGTTCATCTTAACAGGGTCTGGGGTTCATCTTAACAGGATCTGGGGTTCATCTTAACAGGGTCTGGGGTTCATCTTAACAGGGTCTGGGGTTCATCTTAACAGGGTCTGGGGTGCATCTTAACAGGGCCTGGGGTTCATCTTAACAGAGTCTGGGGTTCATCTTAACAGGGTCTGGGGTTCATCTTAACAGGGTCTGGGGTTCATCTTAACAGGGTCTGGGGTTCATCTTAACAGGGTCTGGGGTTCATCTTAACACGGTCTGGGGTTCATCTTAACAGGGTCTGGGGTTCATCTTAACAGGGTCTGGGGTTCATCTTAACAGGGTCTGGGGTTCATCTTAACAGGGTCTGGGGTTCATCTTAACACGGTCTGGGGTTCATCTTAACAGGGTCTGGGGTTCATCTTAACAGGCAGGGTCTGGGGTTCATCTTAACAGGGTCTGGGGTTCATCTTAACAGGGTCTGGGGTTCATCTTAACAGGGTCTGGGGTTCATCTTAACAGAGTCTGGGGTTCATCTTAACAGGGTCTGGGGTTCATCTTAACACGGTCTGGGGTTCATCTTAACAGGGTCTGGGGTTCATCTTAACAGGGTCTGGGGTTCATCTTAACAGGGTCTGGGGTTCAACTTGTGTTTCTTTTTTTGGTGAGTTTCCATCTGGTGAATGTTGAATGTCTTACTTTTGATGTGAATATTTTCAGACATGGTTCACTGTCTATGAGCATTACCACCGGACAAGTTGCACCGTTTCTGACCTCATCATGGGAAACGATTACTATTTCCGCGTATTTTCCGAAAACATTGTTGGCCGGAGTGAAACGGCCTGTCAGACCAAAGAGCCAGCTCACATTGACAAGACAGGTGGAAACAAACATAACGGTTTTGCGTTGTCCAATAAAAAACATTTTCTCAATGTCAGTATGATAGAAACCATGATGTCAAAATTATCCATCTTTCAGGCGTTATCTACAAGGCCGCGGTGTTCAAGGAATACGACTTCACAGAACCTCCCAACTTCACCCACAGACTTCCTGATCGCACTGCTGTGGCGGGATACAACTGCATCTTGAGCTGCTCTGTCCGGGGAAACCCAAAAGTATGCACAATTGATCTTACATTTCCACTTTTTACGTGTTCTACCTCTTCTGTCTTCGTTTTTGTCTATTAACTGGTCTGCAGGAGTGGACCGCAAAGCCATGTTGCCAAATACTTAACAGTGTTGTACAATTTGTAGTCTGCAAAACATACTGTAGCCATTGCTCATGATATCGAGAAACGTTAGTCCATCACTTAGGCCATGATCTTTGTCACAAAACCAAGGGTCTTTCATCGATTGATGTTCAAACTTGAGTTTAATCGAGAACAAAACACAAGGCAACCAACTGGTATGGCACTGCACTGTACACAACAAAAGATGACTGACTGGCACTGCACTGTACACAACAAAAGGTGACTGACTGGCACTGCACTGTACACAACAAAAGATGACTGACTGGCACTGCACTGTACACAACAAAAGGTGACTGACTGGCACTGCACTGTACACAACAAAAGATGACTGACTGGCACTGCACTGTACACAACAAAAGGTGACTGACTGGCACTGCACTGTACACAACAAAAGGTGACTGACTGGCACTGCACTGTACACAACAAAAGATGACTGACTGGCACTGCACTGTACACAACAAAAGGTGACTGACTGGCACTGCACTGTACACAACAAAAGGTGACTGACTGGCACTGCACTGTACACAACAAAAGGTGACTGACTGGCACTGCACTGTACACAACAAAAGGTGACTGACTGGCACTGCACTGTACACACCATAAAGTGACTGACTGGCACTGCACTGTACACACCATAAGGTGACTGACTGGCACTGCACTGTACACACCATAAAGTGACTGACTGGCACTGCACTGTGCAAACCAAAATGTGACTGACTGGCACTGCACTGTGCAAACCAAAATGTGACTGACTGGCACTGCACTGTGCAAACCAAAATGTGACTGACTGACTGGCACTGCACAAACCAAAGGTGACTGACTGGCACTGCACTGTACACACCAACAGGTGACTGAACGACTGGCACTGCACGACCAAAAGGTGACTGACTTGCACTGAACTGTACACACCATAAGATGACTGAACGACTAGCACTGCATGACCATAAGGTGACTGACTGGCACTGCACTGTACACACCATAAGGTGACTGACTGGCACTGCACAAACCAGAAGGTGACTGACTGACCCTGAGAGATTTCCAAACCATCAGAGAGCTCATTTATGGAGGCGAAGAGCAACACTCGGTCTAAGATCTCACCTGGTGGTACTCCAGCCTCCATTGGGTTAGGAGTAGAGAGGAGGGTTCCATTGATAGCAATGCATTGGTGTGAGTGTGTTGGAAGTCAGAGATCCAGGAGTGAAGGTAGCCTTGTATGTCACACGCCGGGCTTAGCAAGCATTGCAGGACATCAGAGTGTGCGAGTGTTGGAAGTGAGAGATCCTGGAGTGAAGGTAGCCTTGTATGTCACACGCAGAGCTTAGCAAGCATTGCAGGACATCAGAGAGTGTGAGTGTTGGAAGTGAGAGATCCTGGAGTGAAGGTAGCCTTGTATGTCACACGCAGAGCTTAGCAAGCATTGCAGGACATCAGAGTGTGCGAGTGTTGGAAGTGAGAGATCCTGGAGTGAAGGTAGCCTTGTATGTCACACGCAGGGCTCAGCAAGCATTGCAGGACATCAGAGTGTGCGAGTGTTGGAAGTGAGAGATCCTGGAGTGAAGGTAGCCTTGTATGTCACACGCCGGGCTTAGCAAGCATTGCAGGACATCAGAGTGTGCGAGTGTTGGAAGTGAGAGATCCTGGAGTGAAGGTAGCCTTGTATATCACACGCCGGGCTTAGCAAGCATTGCAGGACATCAGAGTGTGCGAGTGTTTGAAGTCAGAGATCCAGGAGTGAAGGTAGCCTTGTATGGCACACGCAGGGCCCAGCAAGCATTGCAGGACGTCAGAGTGTGCAAGTGTTGGAAGTCAGAGATCCTGGAGTGAAGGTAGCCTTGTATGTCACACGCAGGGCTCAGCAAGCATTGCAGGACATCAGAGTGTGCGAGTGTTGGAAGTGAGAGATCCTGGAGTGAAGGTAGCCTTGTATGTCACACGCCGGGCTTAGCAAGCATTGCAGGACATCAGAGTGTGCGAGTGTTGGAAGTGAGAGATCCTGGAGTGAAGGTAGCCTTGTATGTCACACGCAGGGCTTAGCAAGCATTGCAGGACATCAGAGTGTGCGAGTGTTGGAAGTGAGAGATCCTGGAGTGAAGGTAGCCTTGTATGTCACACGCCGGGCTTAGCAAGCATTGCAGGACATCAGAGTGTGCGAGTGTTGGAAGTGAGAGATCCTGGAGTGAAGGTAGCCTTGTATGTCACACGCCGGGCTTAGCAAGCATTGCAGGACATCAGAGTGTGCGAGTGTTTGAAGTCAGAGATCCAGGAGTGAAGGTAGCCTTGTATGGCACACACAGGGCCCAGCAAGCATTGCAGGACGTCAGAGTGTGCAAGTGTTGGAAGTCAGAGATCCTGGAGTGAAGGTAGCCTTGTATGTCACACGCAGAGCTTAGCAAGCATTGCAGGACATCAGAGAGTATGTGTGTTGGAAGTGAGAGATCCAGGAGTGAAGGTAGCCTTGTATGGCAAACGCAGGGCCCAGCAAGCATTGCAGGGCGTCAGAGAGTATGTGTGTTGGAAGTGAGAGATCCAGGAGTGAAGGTAGCCTTGTATGGCACACGCAGGGCTCAGCAAGCATTGCAGGACGTCAGAGTGTGCGAGTGTTGGAAGTGAGAGATCCTGGAGTGAAGGTAGCCTTGTATGTCACACGCCGGGCTTAGCAAGCATTGCAGGACATCAGAGTGTGCGAGTGTTGGAAGTGAGAGATCCTGGAGTGAAGGTAGCCTTGTATGTCACACGCCGGGCTTAGCAAGCATTGCAGGACATCGGAGTGTACGAGTGTTTGAAGTCAGAGATCCAGGAGTGAAGGTAGCCTTGTATGGCACACGCAGGGCCCAGCAAGCATTGCAGGACGTCAGAGTGTGCGAGTGTTGGAAGTGAGAGATCCTGGAGTGAAGGTAGCCTTGTATGGCACACGCAGAGCTTAGCAAGCATTGCAGGACATCAGAGAGTATGTGTGTTGGAAGTGAGAGATCCAGGAGTGAAGGTAGCCTTGTATGGCAAACGCAGGGCCCAGCAAGCATTGCAGGACGTCAGAGAGTATGTGTGTTGGAAGTGAGAGATCCAGGAGTGAAGGTAGCCTTGTATGGCACACGCAGGGCCCAGCAAGCATTGCAGGACATCAGAGTGTGCGAGTGTTGGAAGTGAGAGATCCAGGAGTGAAGGTAGCCTTGTATGTCACACGCAGGGCTTAGCAAGCATTGCAGGACATCAGAGTGTGCGAGTGTTGGAAGTGAGAGATCCTGGAGTGAAGGTAGCCTTGTATGGCACACGCAGGGCTCAGCAAGCATTGCAGGACATTATACCGTGCCAAATGGCCGTGATATGTCGAGGAAGACTGTCCTAACCTCTTTTTGACAATTGGAGCCTCTTGAGTAATGCTGAGATTTTAATTTATATACCTGGTTGAGTAATGCTGAGATTTTAATTTATATACCTGGTTGAGTAATGCTTACATGATTATCATTCTGTCGTCAATATTCAGCCGAAGGTGAAGTGGTTGAAGAATGGATTTGACATTACCGAGGAGCCCAAGTATCGGATGCTAACTCAGCAGGGAGTGTGCACATTGGAGATCCGAAAACCGATGTCGAGTGAAGGAGGGGTGTACACCTGCATGGCTGAGAACGCTTTAGGAGAGGCCAATATAGAATGCAAGCTCGAAGTGAAAGGTAATATTGATATACCTGTCCAGAACTGGCATCACCTTGTGTTGGTCATCAGTGCTGTTTCGAGTTACGAAGAGCACTTCACTGTCTTTCCCTCGCGGTCCCCATGTGCTGTCTTTGTCTTTCCCTCGCGGTCCCCATGTGCTGTTTTTGTCTTTCCCTCGCGGTCCCCATGTACTGTCTTTGTCTTTCCCTTGCGGTCCCCATGTGCTGTTTTTGTCTTTCCCTCGCGGTCCCCATGTACTGTCTTTCCCTCGCGGTCCCCATGTGCTGTTTTTGTCTTTCCCTCGCGGTCCCCATGTACTGTCTTTGTCTTTCCCTCGCGGTCCCTATGTGCTGTCTTTGTCTTTCCCTCGCGGTCCCCATGTGCTGTTTTTGTCTTTCCCTCGCGGTCCCCATGTACTGTCTTTCCCTCGCGGTCCCCATGTACTGTCTTTGTCTTTCCCTCGCGGTCCCCATGTGCTGTTTTTGTCTTTCCCTCGCGGTCCCCATGTGCTGTCTTTGTCTTTCCCTCGCGGTCCCCATGTACTGTCTTTCCCTCGCGGTCCCCATGTACTGTCTTTGTCTTTCCCTCGCGGTCCCCATGTGCTGTTTTTGTCTTTCCCTCGCGGTCCCCATGTACTGTCTTTGTCTTTCCCTCGCGGTCCCCATGTGCTGTTTTTGTCTTTCCCTCGCGGTCCCCATGTACTGTCTTTCCCTCGCGGTCCCCATGTACTGTCTTTGTCTTTCCCTCGCGGTTGTCAGCTCTTTCACGAGCCTCGATTCAGTATAGAAAAACAAACAAAAAAAAAAAAAAACTGATTCTCAACCATCGTTTTCATTATTGTCTTTGCCTAACTTACCTTTTCTTTGTCTTCCCAAACCACAGTTCTGCCAAAAAAAAAAGTTCAAGCACAGAAGAAATAATCTTCAGCAGTCTGTAATCTCACTCTGTGTCCCTCTCTCACTCTGTGTCCCTCTCTCTCTGTGTGTCCCTCTCTCTCTCTGTGCATCTCTGTGTGCTCCCCTTTCTCTGTGTGCTCCCCTTTCTCTGTGTGCTCCCCTTTCTCTGTGTGCCCCCCTCTGTGTGCTCCCCTTTCTCTGTGTGCTCCCCTTTCTCTGTGTGCCCCCCTCTGTGTGCTCCGCTTTCTCTGTGTGCCCCTCTCTGTCCACCTACTCTGTGTGTTCCCCTTTCTCTGTGTGCTCCCCTTTCTCTGTGTGCCCCCCTCTGTGTGCTCCGCTTTCTCTGTGTGCCCCTCTCTGTCCACCTACTCTGTGTGTTCCCCTTTCGCTGTGTGCTCCCCTTTCTCTGTGTGCCCCTTTCTGTGTCCCCTGCTTATCTGTATGCCCCTCTCTGTGTGTGCCTCTCTGTGTGTGCCCCTCTCTGTGTCCCCTGCTTATCTGTGTGCCCCTCTCTGTGTGTGCCTCTCTGCCTCTCTCTATCTCTTTCTCAGTGTCTCTCTCCCTATTGGTATTGATGTCTTCCCAAAGCAATAAATCTGACATCTTGCTTCACATCCAGTGTATGTTTATCTTGCCAGGAATTATCATTGGAAGGGCCAGGTACTGCCAGCTGAGCGATGGGAGGATGGCCTAGTTGGAGACGTGCTCGCCTCGGTAGAACATTCCGATAAGGGATTTGTTCCTCCATTGAGTTTAACCACACACAAAATGGCGCCCAAGTGCCGTGCTGGTCAGGATGCTATGTCTCGGAGTCCTTATAGGAACACACAATCCTTCAGATCGGAATGTTGTCCCATTTACATTTAGGATGTGGACATTAAAGATATCGTGTAACATAATTCCCCTCTCCTCCCAAACTTGTCTCTAGGTTTTCTGAAACCGGACTGGATACTTTAATTTTGAACAATTTCAAAGATCTATGACCGTTTTGGGTTTTTTTGTAGGAATTCAGAGCTACGATTCTCATTTATCACGTGCTCATGAAAAAGCTTTCAAGAAACACCTTAAACAAAAAAGGGAAAACCACAACCGATTGTCGCCAATTATTAAATAACATATTGACCTTAGAACCACTTCTGAATTCATGCACAGCAAATGAACCGAAACTATCGGAGAATTCAGACTCTCCAAGTTGATATTCTGTGTGCCTTTGGGACTCCAACTCCAGATGTTTTGTCAGGGTTTGCTCCCTTAGCCTTTCCCATGGAGTGGTAGAGTTGCATGGCACCAGAGGTCTGAGATTAGAGTTCCTTCTCCTAGATGGGCAACTGACCAAGGTTAACGAGCCCCACATACCTGGGGCTGCTGGTTTGGAGGCCCCAGATACCCGCATTTTGCCCCTTTTGTCAGTGAAAACAGTTCCGCCACGTGAAGGCCAGGAGCTGGACTTGACTGTCAGAGGCCGATAGTGTCGCACGCCATTGGGGCATTTTATAGGTAGTAGGACCTTATCCCCACTACCACCCTGGCTTCACAGTCTTGTAACCATATATATTCCTTATGGACGTAACAGAGGGATAAAATGTTCAGACATTTTGTTTATTTCATATTTCACTCCAACAAAGCACAACTAGGTGGAACGATGTGATAGATGCCTCACAACCTCATCAGGACACCCATGATGGGAAGAGTGGCCACCACTCTTCCACTGGAAATCGCCGCTATTGATGTCACACTGCTGGAACCTTCAAGCACAGGAGTCGAGAATGTAGTAGGTCCTCACAGTGTTTTCTTCAAGTTTACCGTGGTTGTCCCATCCACTAACAAAAGAGCTGAGACTGTGGTGAAGCTCCTCATAAAGGAAGGGTTCATTACCCCGCTCTTGTGCGAAGCGTTAAGCGAGGTTAAGCAATCGGTTCACATCTGTCCGTCTTATCAGTTTGTGATCAACCAACCATGTATTTAAATCGAATGTTATATTTTGAACACAAATCAGAACATTAATAAAACTATAACGGCACTCAGTAGAGAGCACACCTCCACCTGGTTCGCCATATCACTCAATGGTGAAGAATCAATTTAAAAGTTCTACTACCTGGATCCGGATCCGGATCTTCACCAAAATTGAATTGATTCTTTCTGGTCACACACACAACCTGTCCAACAAGTTTCGTCCAAATCCATCAAAAAACTTTTTCAGATCTCCTGCTATGTATCGTTTTTGGCCCAATCTCCCAATGGTGAAGAATCACTTAAAAATTCTAGTAGCCGGATCCGAATCAGGATCTTCACCAAAATCTAATCATTTCGTCCTTGTCACATCTCTACCAAATTTCGTCCGAATCCGTCCACAACCTTTTTTAGATATTTTGTTCACGAACGGACGGACAGACAGACAGGGGTGAAAACATAACCTCCATTCACCTTTGGTTGCGGAGGTAAAGACAGGTCTGTCTTTTTAACGTACCTTGGCTTAGAATTCATCTTGGCCGCACATGCGCAGAGAGCAGTGAGATAATATTTTTACTCTGTCTGCCTGGTTGGCAGTCAAACAAAATGGGGAATAATTTCAAACATGAAACTGGCTGTTTTTAAGGACGTTATAATGGACACAAACAACAGGTACGAAGAACTAATGCAACGTGTTATTGGGTGATGTAATAGACACTGGGAAAAACGGCGGTAAAACCCAGAATTCGTTTATTTATACGTCTTTAATCCTCTTTAAACCTTTATTTAAATTGAATTATATACTTGAAGACTTAAACCAAATCGCCTTCATCATACTTCCAAGAACCGTATCGATATATGGCGTTAGAGTGGTGTGACGTGTGTTTTGGGTTAACCCTTTTATTCAGGGTTGATAGGTTGGCCTGCAGGTACACACAATCGTTTTAAGCTGTCTCGTGCTCGAATCCCGACCCAGCTATAAACTGTCATCCTGGTGCTAGACAGAAAGGGCGATTCATGAATGTGTGTGCCGTCCCTCGGATGGACATTAAACGGGCATTCCGTTTGACAGCATTAGTTGGAGTACGTTAAAAGATCCCATGGTGTCCTTCACGAACAGTAGGCGAGCTATCGCCGGCACCCTGGCTAAATTCCATGCTCTTGCCCTAACTAGTCGAACGGCAGGCCTGACCAGCCGGTTCGTGAAGACCCAGGCCAAGCTTCACCCGGCCGACCGCACAAGGTGGGATAATAGTGGCCGTTAAAGAGCAACAAAAAATATGTGCAGTCGTGGCCAAAAATATTGGCACCCTTGCAGTTTTTTTTCAAATGATGCACCATTTCTTCCAGAAAATTGTTGAAATTAAAAAATCTTTTGGTATCGACATTTGTATTTCTTTCTTTTGCAGTGGAACAAAACAAAAAAGCTGAAAAAAATACTAAATCTTAACATATTCCACACAGAAATCCTAAAATGGCACATACAATGTTATTGGCACCTTTTAGAAGTTGTGAGAAATAATTAGATTTCAAGCAGGTGATTCTCCTTTACTTTGGAATTGAATTCACCTGTGGTGCATTGCAGGTGTCTGCGATATAAAAATCACTCATTCAACCAGTTTGAATAGAGAAAAGGAGTCGTTCTGCTGTTTGGTGTCACTGTGTGTGCCACAATGAGCATGGAGAAAAGAAAGAAAACAACAGAATTGTCTGAGGAGGTCAGACACAACATGCGTCATTGGTAACGAACATTTGGTCGTGCGGAGTTTCATTGGTGGCGGTGAAGAGGAGTGTACGGATAGTGTCTAATGCTTCGGGTAATACTAAACTCCACTGTTGAGGGTCCAACTTCTGAGTACAACAACAACAACATGCATTTTAAGGCCATTTTCCCTGCTAGAGCAGGGGTTAGCGAGGTCCAACCTCCGAGTCTTCAATCCTATTTTCACAGCCTTCCAAGCAATTGCATTAAATCGCTCGACCTTCACGTTCCCCATGGGATTATATGGAGTAGTCCGACTGGCGGCGATGCCCCGTTCTAGGAGAAAGGTCTTAAACTCCTGCGACATGAAGGCAGCGCCCCTGTCAGAATGTACGAAAGCTGGTAGAAAGTATCCGAACAGTAGAAAGAGCTGACGCAGACATCGGATGACCGTCGCAGACGACATGTCGGTGCATGAAATGCAAAGGAAAAACGTGAATACTCGTCTACAACTGTGAGGATATAGTGATGCAGGCTCGACGCGGGAAGAGGCCCCTTAAAATCAATACCCAACCTTTCCCAAGGTTGCACAGCTTGAATCAAAGTCCCCATAGGTGGTTTATAAAAACGTGGTTTTACTTCTGCACACACAGAACATGAGCAGCACAATCGTCGGAAATCCTCCACCGAGAAAGGCAAGTTTTGACAACAAACAAAATGAGCGAGACGCGTCACCCCTGGATGGCATCGAGATTTGTGAATGACTCGCAGATCGTCGGACGTCATGCCCGTGCAGACAGGTCTAGACGGCACATCGGCTGCCAAATTATCGCGACCCGGGTGATAGATTATCTCAAAACAATAATCTGCCAATTCAATCTGCCATCTCAATATCTTCTCATTCTTAATGCGTTGAGCATGCCGATAGTTATACATAAAGGCAACAGACTGTCGATCAGTCATTAATTGAAACAGTTTGCCTAAGACAAAATGTCGCCATCTCCTGACCGCTTCAACGATAGCGTATGCCTCTTTCTCGATAGCGGCTTGCCTTCGTTCAAGGTGCACGAAAAGGACACCGGTTCCCCTCCCCATCCCCCCCCCACCCCCCCCACCCCCCCCCCGGTGCGAAAACACCGGGGGGGGGATGGGGAGGGGAACCCCCGGGTGAGCGATTGCACAATCTGAGGCATCTGTCTCGACCAGGAATGGTGTTGTCTCGTTAATGGAGGTAACGCAAGCGCCTGCTATGTCTTCCTTCAGCTGTTGAAAGGCAGCCTTGGCACTCATAGTTAGAGTAAAAGTCTTACAATCCACAAGAGGCCGGATGTTTTCTGAATAGCCTTGTACCCACCATGAATAATGAGCAAATAAGCCCAAGGTGCGGCATAAAGACGCATGATCACACGGAGCCGCCATGTCGAGCAAAGGCCGAAGTCGCTCGGCATCCCGCTTTATCTCGCCCCCAGTCACCATGTACCCGGGAAGATCATCTATAGTCTTGGCCACATATTTACACTTTTCCACGTTGAAGGTCAAATTGTACTGTTGCGCTACCCACAATAATCGTCACAAGTTAGCATATGGTCCTCCTGATTGTGGCCGCAAACCGTCACATTATCAACGTACACAAAAATGTCTTTCAAATGTTCTTTAGCAATTATGTCATCAATGGTGCGCTGAAAGCAAGTTACGCCGTTTGTTATGCCGAAAGGGATGTGACGAAATTGATATAGCCTTTGGCCAGATTTGAACCCCATATGGGGCCTGACAGACTCACGTATCAGAATCTGATGATACGCGCTTGTAAGATCCAAGGTGCTGAATATGCGGTGCTTAGCCACGTCATGTACCATATCATCCATTTGGGGCAGTAGATACGTGTCCAGCTGTGTGAATCTATTAATAGTTTGAGAATAACCCACTGACATGCGCTTCCGATGATTAGCCATATGCACCACGAGCACCTGGGCTCTCCACGGAGAACTACTCGGCTCTATAATTCCCTCGTTTAGTCTCATCGGCAATGAACTGTTTGTCAGCGGATGTGTATCGTCTAGACTTTACAGTTTGCGGTTTGCAATCAGCAGTCAAACTGGGAAATAAAGCAGGTGGCTCGATAGCCATTTCAGCCAGACCGCAGACAGAAAAAGTGTTCTCTCCTTCTCCGAATTGCATCTCCAATCGGCCATGTCTATGCAAAAAATCATGTCCGAGGCACACATCAGCGCATAAGTTAGGCATTATCATAAGTTTTACATCAGGATACACTACATCATTGACAACCAAATTAACTATGTGCATTCCCTTCATGCGCATCCACAGACCCGCTGAAGCCATAAAGATCCACCGTGTAGCTTGGCCGATCGTCCATCCGTGTCGCTTGAACAAAGCTTGACTGACATAGCTCGCGCTGCTGCCCATGTCTATCAGCGCATCTGCAGCTTTCCCCTCGACAAGCACCGGAAGCACCACACTGGTGAGACTGCGGGACAGCGTCGGCTCCTCAGAGCGTGAAGCACGTGAAGTGTTGGTTCCCGCAAAGGTTGTACATCGCGTTTTCATCGAGCAACAAACCTTCACAAAGTGTCCCCTTTTGCCACAAGTATGACACGTCGCTTCACAAGTGGAGCATAGAGCACGGGAGTGCTAACGATTCCCGCAGAAGTAACACTTTGCGTTATCAGTAGGGGATGTAGTGGCCGCAATACTCGGGCCATCCTCTTCAAGTGCCAGTGAGCGTTGATCGATCCCGAAGAAGCTGCAACGCCTGCAGGGGGTCATTCGGCAATAGGAGCTGGCTCGGCGCGAATCTCTGCGGTGGCTCCATCTGTAGTGTAAGCGCGCCTGCACGCCTCCGAGGGAGCCTGCGTGAGCTGCAGGATGTGGGCTTGATTGTACGCTTCATGGAGGGTCATGGCTGTCTTCTCGAGTAGTCTTAGCCGTATTGCAGGTGACGCGAGGCCAGTCACAAAGGCATCACGCATTAGATCATTAGTTATCTCAGCTGCCATCTGAGCCTCCACCATACAGTTCTTGCCAAGTCTTCGCAATTCCTGAAGAAACTGTTCTAGAGGCTCCGAGGGGTCTTGTCGTCGTGTAGCGAGCATATGTCTCACCTACATGGCACTTCGAGGTTTTATGTATATTTGCCGCAGTGCATCCACAGCGGTTTCGTAAGTCTCACAGTGTGAGATATAGTCAAACACGGTATTGGACACGTGGCAGGTGAGTACTAAAAGTTTCTGCTCCCCAGTAATCTCCGGCACAGCAGCAATATAGTTCACCAAAGCACGATGCCAGTGACCCCTTTGGCTCGTGGCGTCCGTTGCCTGAGGGTCCCCGTCGAACTCCTTGAGTCTCAGTATCTTGTCCATGGAACTTGAGCAAAGGAGTTGATTACAATACAATAAGATGGATTTCAATCACAAACTCTTCCAAGATATTGAGCTTTATTGTAATCAATTCTCCACATCATCTACAAAAGAATAATCACATAATTAGAATGCGTTCATAGAATATGCCCTACGTAAAGCAAGCCGTAAAAAAGATGCATCATTTTAACTTAGGAGCTCAAATCCAGTCACAAGTAACATCAATCCCCTCACTCTCAAGCCAACCTTCTTATAGGCACGTCCTACCGCTAGAGAGGGAATTACAACAGTTCTTCACCTTTCTTTCATCACACCCAGTACCCTGGTACTCATTTCGCCAACCACGGAATTTCACCTTGGAATGATGACAGACTGAGTCAACCCCACCTGGTATTAATTCAACAGCTGAATGGGATTCAAACTCAGGACCTTGGGATCCCAAGCCCACCGCCCTAACCATAACGCCAACACCAGGTCTAAATTAGGAGATTACCAAGGCATTTTTGAGCGTAATGTTCAACCCAGTGTCAGAAAGCTAGGTCCCCGTCGAAGGTCATGGGTCTTGCAGCGGGGCAATGACCCCAAACACACTTCAAAAAGCACCCAGGAATGATTCAAGACTAAACGCTGGACTGTTCTGAATTGGCCAGCAATGAGTCCAGATCTAAATCCCATTGAACACCTGTGGGGAGATCTGAAAACAGCAGTTGGGAGAAGGTACCCTTCAAGTATAGGAGAACTGGAGCAGTTTGTACAAGAAGAGTGGGCCAACCTGCGAGTCGAGAGGTGTAGGCTAAAGGAAGTGCTTGACTGCAGTTATTTTGTCCAAAGCTGAGCTACCAAATATGAAGTCTCCGGTAATAATTTTGTCAATGCTATTTCTTTTTATTTCCTGAATTAAAAGGACTAGGGCATGCCCGTACTATATCTATATCTAAAATTATATCCCCCCCCCCCTCTATTTACATGAAATGGTTTGGTCCAAAGCGAACGGCTTGCGAGTACGGTGACAATCCCCCCCCTCTATTTACATGAAATGGTTTGGTCCAAAGCGAACGGCTTGCGGAGTTTGGTAAAGAAATCGCCATAGCATGCACAAACGCGCAGGAAAGCGAAAGAATCGCAAATTAGTTTTAATTAGTTTTAAAACATAGTTGAACGCCAACATAGTTTGCCAACGTGAAATAAATGAATACGCTCTCAAATGTGCCGTCCGAGGCAGAGTCTGTTCGGCACGTTCGGCACACGTGATAGCTCGCTGCTCTCTGATTGGTTGAATCGTTTTTTGGACATAGCTCGGTAACTACTTGTCCGATTAATATGAAACCTTGAAAAGGCACATCCTCGGGTCCCCAGCAATATACCTGGCAAGTTTAAAGTATATCGGACCCGTGGTTGTCGAGAAACAGCGGTCACGACATACATACATACATACATACATACATACATACATACACACAGAGATTACTGGAATTATAGATAGATATATTAAGTTCTGAATCAAAAACAAAAGTTCTGTAATATTAACAGTGAAATAAAGAATTGTGGAGACCAAACACTTTTGTCAATTTCAACTTGTTTTTCGAGGATATTCCGAGTTATTTGAAAAAAGTGCAAGGGTGCCAATATTTTTGGCCACGACTGTATGTATATGTGTATGTATGTGTGTATGTATATATATGTGTATATATATGTGTATAATATGTGTATATATATATATGTATATATATATATATATATATATATATATATATATATATACATATATATATACATATATATACAGTGGAACCTTGACTTACGAGTTTAATTCGTTCTGTGACCGAGCTCGTAACTCAAATTGCTCGTTTCTCAAATCAAATTTCCCCATTAAAATGCATTGAAATGCTATTAATCCGTTCCAGCCCGCCAAAAACCACACCAATTTTATTTAAAATATACAGTATATATAAAAATATCTCGCGCTTTATATTTCACCTGTATGCAGCATACAAGTTGGCAGGATGGCCTGGACTGGAGGTACGCACACTTGACTCTAAAGTCTAAACTGTCCAGCCTGGGTTTGAATCCCGACCCAGCTATAACCTGTCATGGGTGAATCACAGGCAGGGTGATTCATCAATGTGTGTACCGCTAAACTGGGCGCCCCGTTTGCGTCCCATTAGTTGTTGGATGTTAAGGATCTCACCGTGTTTTCCACAAAGAGAAGGTGAGCTATCGCCGGCACTCTGAACAAGTTGTGGCCTGGCATGGCATGAACATGCAAACATGAACATGAACATGAAATGTTCGACATGAACATGAAATTTTCCAAAATAAGCAAAATGCGAAAACAAAAATGCAGCGCTATACGGCAGAGATACTGTACTTGCACGGCAAGATAACCACGTGACCAGAACCCACCTGGTGGCGTAAACTCAAAATAACCAACATGCGAAAACAAAAATGCAGCGCTATACGACAGAGATACTGTACTTGCACGGCAAGATAACCACGTGACCGGAACCCACCTGGCGGCGTAAACTCAAAATAACCAACATGCGAAAACAAAAATGCAGCGCTATACGACAGAGATACTGTACTTGCACGGCAAGATAACCACATGACCGGATCCCACCTGGCGGCGTAAACTCAAAATAACCAACATGCGAAAACAAAAATGCAGCGCTATACGACAGAGATACTGTACTTGCACGGCAAGATAACCACGTGACCAGAACCCACCTGGTGGCGTAAACTCAAAATAACCAACATGCGAAAACAAAAATGCAGCGCTATACGACAGAGATACTGTACTTGCACGGCAAGATAACCACGTGACCGGAACCCACCTGGTGGCGTAAACTCAAAATAACCAACATGCGAAAACAAAAATGCAGCGCTATACGACAGAGATACTGTACTTGCACGGCAAGATAACCACGTGACCAGAACCCACCTGGTGGCGTAAACTCAAAATAACCAACATGCAAAAACAAAAATGCAGCGCTATACGACAGAGATACTGTACTTGCACGGCAAGATAACCACGTGACCAGAACCCACCTGGTGGCGTAAACTCAAAATAACCAACATGCGAAAACAAAAATGCAGCGCTATACGACAGAGATACTGTACTTGCACAGCAAGATAACCACGTGACCGGAACCCACCTGGTGGCGTAAACTCAAAATAACCAACATGCGAAAACAAAAATGCAGCGCTATACGACAGAGATACTGTACTTGCACGGCAAGATAACCACGTGACCAGAACCCACCTGGTGGCGTAAACTCAAAATAACCAACATGCGAAAACAAAAATGCAGCGCTATACGACAGAGATACTGTACTTGCACGGCAAGATAACCACGTGACCGGAACCCACCTGGTGGCGTAAACTCAAAATAACCAACATGCGAAAACAAAAATGCAGCGCTATACGACAGAGATACTGTACTTGCACGGCAAGATAACCACGTGACCAGAACCCACCTGGTGGCGTAAACTCAAAATAACCAACATGCGAAAACAAAAATGCAGCGCTATACGACAGAGATACTGTACTTGCACGGCAAGATAACCACGTGACCGGGTGGCGAAAGCTCGTAACTCAGATCTCGGCTCGCATCTCAAAGCAATAAACCCGCCCGAGCGACGGCTCGTATCTCGAAAAACTCGTAAGTTGGGGCACTCGTAAGTCAAGGTTCCACTGTATATATATATACATATATATATATATGTATCACACAGATATACTGATCAGAGAGGCCACCAAGAGGGCAATGGCAAATTTTGAAAGACAACAAGAGGCCAATGCCAATTCTGAAAGAGCTACAGGCCATTAAGGCAAAGACTTGTCACTGTGTGCATGTGACAACAATATCCCAAGCACTCCAAAAGTCTGGCCTGTAAGGTGGAGTAGCAAGAAGGAAGTCATTACTCAAAAAAGCCCACCTTGAGTCCCGCTTGAGGAATGCAAAAAACCACTCCGGAGATTCTGAAGCCATGTGTCAAAACGTTTTGCGGTCTGACGAAACCGAGATGGAACTTTTTGGCCTAAATGCAAAATATTACGTTTGGCGCTGTTGTGGAATTTGTAGTGGGGGACTCAGGACTCCAATGACCGGACACAGGTTTACAAAGGGTCTGGTTTATTAACTGGTTATTCACTTCATTCCATTTACCAAATAATACCGCATAATATAATGGATCAGGTTAACTCTTTTCGCTTGGTCCTTCTCGTTCGGCTGGTGTTCGCTCCGCCACTCCCGTTGGTCAGGGCTTCTCGTAGCAAGTACTCTCGACTCCACGTTTGCTCTAGTTTATATGGACAAACTGGACTTAATCCTCTGTCCGCTGAAACGTTAATCCTTTCTCCGCTGATGCCCCGAGGTCATGCATTGGACCAAGTCCTGGCATCAACTCGCTCCCCTCCTGCTGTGATTTCCATTTACACAGTAGGAGGGTGCTCTAGCCTGGGGCCTTGACCAGGTGTTTCAAGAGATTACCATGTGCATGCACATTCTGCTTCGTTACCAGATTTAATCAATGAGTTACCAGGGCCAATCAATACGTTACACTGAGTTACACTTCCACAATTCCCTCATCTCTTTTGTTTTTGTTTATATTAACCATTAATCTAAACATCAATATAAGTAAACAATCAATCACTACTAGTAAACATCATTACAAGTATAAGTAAATAATCAATCACTTTGGTAATCAAATTCCCTTAGGCATACACCGTCATCCTGCAAGAATCACAAAACATTTCGTTGGTCATTGACTCCTTCCATATTGTTCAATCTATTGCATTTGCATCACAAATATATTTTCAAAACAACACTTCACCATCACCAAGATACAACAATTTCACTTCATTTTCAAGTTTTGTAAAGCATCTGCACCATCTGGCAAAAAACGTTTGCCTCCACACAAATGTTGACTTTGTTTGAAAGGAAGGGCTGATCACTTGTGTTTGAATCCAGGTATGAAACATTTTCTCCTAATGTCTTCATAGCTCCTGCACTACTTCGTGTAGGATTTCGCTGTTGTGGTAACACTGCGGAGTCATAGACTGACCCTTCTCTCCATGTAGCATTCTTGCCACTTTTTGCTGTGAACCATAATGATTCCTTGAACAAGGCCTTCACCCAGTTGTAGTCGACTTGCCTCCTCCCTCATTGTGAGTGGGCAGCAAGTATTGGTGTGACGTTGATTGGCCAGCAAGATGTGGAACAGGGATGCCGGATGCATCCACACTGATGTTGGGACCATGGTGTTCAGGTCATTCATGGTCCTTACCAGGAGCAACCAGCAGAATCGTGCACAGCTGTTGTGACAAGGGCACAGCCGTTTTTTTGCAGCTCCATGCTGGTTCCCCGGACGTTGGTGAAGTAATAACATATGTCCCCGCATTTCACAGAGGTTGCAGGTAAAATGTCGTTGTCCTGCAACTTCTGATGTGGTGAATGTTCGAAGTCTTCGAACAAGAGTAAGTGATCGCCTTTCTTTCATATGTTGCAGTGTGATCCAGGCAAATGGTCACATAAATTTCCTTGGTGAAGGTAAGCATTCATCTCCAAGTTACACGGGAGAATGTCTTCATCATTCTTTGAGAAAGAGGGTGTATGCCACGATTAACTTCATTTTTTTAGCCACAAATTTTCTTTCTCGAACTTCTTCCCAATTCCGTTAGCAATCCCTCCAAAATGTGATCTCGTCTTATCTTTATGCTCAGTCACATCTGAATCTGCTTTCCGCACACACTGGATCAGATAGGGTGCATCTTACCATGAAATCAGCATAATCATGTATATCTTCCGACAGTTTCACATTCAACAATTTGTTGTTTTTCCTTAACACAAAAAGTTATATTCATTTATATGCGTCACACAAATAATATTCAATCAGGTATGTATTTTATTACTAAACTAAGAATAGCATTGTATATGATTACAATCACAAACGGGAATACCTAATTCCCAACAACAATTTTCCCAAACCCACAAATTAAGCATAATGTATTATTACCATAATTCCTCTCCACTTTTTCTTTTCCCTCTTTTTTTTCTAACAGTGTGTCACTCGTGGTGATATGAGTTCATTGATATTGTAATTGACACAACTCATAACATTGTCGTTATGCCATTATCTTAATTCTACTGTTTATGTCGCCATAAAAGTCTTCCTTTTCTGGTTCCACATTTCTTTCCTCATTTGTCACTTCATGCGTTATCATCGTGTTGTTGGTTACCATATTCAAACACACCGTCACTAAGGCTTTCAAGCAAGCCACCACTAAAACAATTGCCAATATAACTACTAAACCAACAAACAAGTCTGCTACTCCTTGTATATATTCATACCTATGACATAGTTATATGTCGATGACATTTAACATTATATACCAAACTAACAAGCTTCCTAAAAGGTAAATAAAGAAAATCCCTTAATATGTAACATAATCAGATTATTTCAGACTGTTCAATCAGACTGTTCTCCCCTATGGGCCGGTGCTCCTGCCTCACACCTAGCTCGGCTTCACGCTGTTGAAACCAAAGCTTTCAGAATTATTGGAATCTCCCGCGATGAAGCTATCTCTGAGGGCCTTTCACTCACTCACCGCAGGCAGGTAGGTGGTCTTTCTGTCTTCTACCGACTCCTCTCCGGCCTTGCACCCCCAGCTCTCTCTGTGCTCTGTCCCCCAAATATTCCTACAGGTCGCACAAGATCTGCCAGCAACCCTCTGATGGTTAAACTGCCGAAATCTCGGCTCTCCGCTCACCTTCACTCTTTCATTCCTCTTTTCTCCCGCCTCTGGAACAAACTCCCTCACTCCCTTCAATCCCACTCCTCCCTCCAGGTCTTTAAAACAGCTGTTCACCACCATCTCTTATCTTCCCCCATCCAAAACCTTGATCTTTTCTACCCCCGCTAATTCACCCCAGATCCACCTTGTTTGAAATTCCAACTTCTTTCCTGGAAGTCCTGGCAGTGTCCATATGTTTTATACCTCTCCCACTGCCCCCTTCCCACGCCCCCCCCCCCAAAGCCCTCGCCCTCTCTCAGATCTCTCGATGTCTCCATGTCTCTCGGTCCCTGCTCTCAAATGTTGTGTTTGTGTCCTTCCCCCTCTCTCCCCATCTTGTCTACCGCTCCCTATGTTATATGTTTTATGTGTCGGTTTGTCTTTCTGTGTGATTAATGTTCGCTCTTTCACGAGCCTCGATATTGTATACAAAAAAAAAAAAAAAAAAAAAAAAAAAAAAAATTGTCTTACCCTGATCCCCCTATCTCCCGGGGTTGAACTCAATCCCCTGATCATGAGTGTAGTTGTGATACATTTTTTCACTCATGCTGTATTAATATCAGCAGGTAATTGTATGTCATGTAGGCAAATAAATGTCACTATTCCAAGTAGGAATATCACATGTTGAAAATGTAATGTTTATCAATGCAAGGGGTGTTAAAATGTAATTCAAATGAATGTAAATCACGACTATCATTTATCTACCACTGAATGTTCTGCTGGGCTGCTAGGTGCAGCCTCATTTTCTGTGGGATCGTCCACCTTAGCTCCATGTGCTTGTTTGCAATGAGGGGCATGAATCCAACTTTCTATTTTGGGTCCATATTTTTTCTATTCTTATCAATCTCTTATGGTTTATTATTTCGTTCCAAGATACCGCAACCAAAGGTTTTAACCAAAGCTCTACCAAACTATTTCCAATTTGAACAAAAATGCCAGTGAAACAATGATTCGAAGAATTAACTTCAAGGGGTCAATAAATTTATTCTATAGCCAGATCTAATTTTCCCATCCAATAGTTTGCCTTGCCACATGTCATATTATAACACCTTAATAAACCTTCGAAAAATGTTTCCCATCTCAACAAATTTCCTTTTTTTTTTCTTCAAATAGCCATGTGTAACTTACGTATTTAACTACAATTTCCTCTCAATTTGTTTGGCCTAACTGGCCGCAAAAGTGGCTGCCAGCATGCAGTACCGTTTTTTATCTACCAAGGAAGTGTTCCACACAAGACCTCTACCAAAATGTTGTTTGTAAAAAACAAATCTGGGATTTCTGATTACATGGATGCACACTCTCAGGACATTTTCAGGCTGCTGTTAACAATCCACTACGATGACTTAATTCCTTTACCCACAATCAAATAATTAGTACAAATTGAGGATATTATCCCTATCACATTCTTTTATAGATTCATTATGTTGGATCTAATTTTTCCCAATAATTTTCCACTGCTGTAAGGCGGAACAATAGCTCTCATAAGTCTTAGTAATATCGTACTTAATTTGCCCAGCAGAGAATAATTTATTTACTATCCTTTCTCATCTGTTAACCAGTGACTTTGTTTAAACTCCAGAACTGAAAACCCACAATAGTTCAAACCAGCAAAATTTTCTTTACTATTTTCCCATATCATCTATGCCTAAAACACATCCATACATACAGCACAATTTATATGCTGATAAAATTCAAGTTTATATATATAAAAATCCATGAGCAGAGTATTCTGGGAAGTCAGTGTAAGACCTCTCCCAAATTTGGATGATTTTGTACTTCCTCATTTCCTTTTATGAAGCTCATATCCATAAATAGATGTTATTCTCATATACATTCTATCAAAAATGGAATCCCAAAATTACTCACAATTTTACTATTAACTAATGGCTGCTCATAACCCAGCACATCAAATTTTTATATTCCATTTCCCTTGACAAAAGAGATAATGTTCATAATCAAATTATATTTCTATTTTGTTTTACGGATTCTCTGGATATTCAATCCCATCCACATATCCCAATCCCATCCACATAAAACTATCCATTTCCAGACAGGCACACTGTCGGTGTCAACAATCTTGTAAGATTGATATACAAAACAACAAAAAACAAAAACACTAACATTGACACACATAAACACACACACATGCATTATGCGTATTTATTTGCGTTGGAACCATTATTTACAGATCAAGATGGGTGTCAATTTTATTTCAATTTCATAAAATTTGTCCTTCAATTTTATAAATGCTAATACACAAATAGACCAAAAAGCTTATTCTTAGAAAACCCCTATAATGTCACATTGAAATTACCCTTTCAGTTCCCACCATAATTTATCCTAATTTGACTACACACCCATTTGCATGTCAGTCGACCACTGACCTATCAATCATGCGGAACACTAGTCCGAAATTCCCACCTGATCATCATGTGACTCTTGTCACTTAGTTTCAAAAATTTGCAAAGCAATTGTTCCAACTTTGTAAATTTAAAATTGTGTGCCCAACATAAAAGATCCAATTTCGGCATTTGATCAATTAATTACTAATTTGTTTACAAGCAAAAGAAAGAATGAATAATTCTTGCTCCGAAAACTTTTCAGACCCAAGAATCATCGACAGTTATTCATGTTTGTCCAGTAATCGAATCTGTTGAGGCCAATCATCATTTGGGATTTGCAGCAATGAAGGCCTAATCATTGTCTGAGGTACCGGTACGCACTGGTACCCTTGATCTTGGTTTGCCCCATGACCTTGTCCTCCTGTTGATGTACGGACATCTTCTTCTCCAATGTCCCATCTTTCCACACTCGAAACACCGGTTTCTGTCGTTTTCTGGTCTGTGCACCTGTGCATTTGTATTGCTGGGCTGCATCTCTACATCCCTGAGTTGCCACTGCAATCTCTCGTCTCCTGAAACACGAAAAAATTCTCTGTACCGTCCTTTTTGGGGAGACAACTGGAAATCAGATGGGACAACCGTCACTTTCATTCCTAATTTCGAGGGCAGTTGTGCATTTGTCTCCTCCACTGTATCCTGTATCCTTTTTATTTTAAGTTCTAGATCCGTTATCCGTTCTTGCTGTTCCCGTTGTCTGGATTCACCATCCCAAAGATGGAATGCAAGCCAGTCTACCGTTAGATTCTGTCTCTTCCTGGCTTTCAATCTTTGTTCCAATCTTTCCAATCGACTTCGCTCAAATGTACCATCTCTTGGAAACTCCTCATCATGTCCCTTTGTCCACAAATACCAATTCTCGACCTGCCTTATAGCTTCGGCACCATAACGGTCGTACATATGATGTGTACAAGTACCTTTTTGTGGAATCTCTGGTTGTCCTTGTGTATTCTTGCAGGCTCCATTTCCCATTCTGCCTTTTATCAAAGTAGCGTTGGATGTGTTGTAGCTTGTTCCAGGTTCCTCTAAAGCTTCACTCGTACCTCCAGGAAGGATCTCTCCACCTGTTCACACGGTGATTTCCAGAGAGTCTCCCTCAGTTGTGGCTTTTGCACAATCCAATCTGACAGATCAGTATTTGCAGATGAGCCGGAGGGTCAGTATGAAATGGGTGAATCCTCAGGTGTCCGCTCTGTTGACGGGGAAATCACACAATGGTAACCGCACATATATATCTGTATATAAACTCACCACCTTGCTCAATTTTCCCAGGTTGTCTCCACATTGTTAATATCTCGCAAAGATATCAAAGCTTCTTTCTTGAGACCGCATTTTCATCAATCAAACAATCAATATATTCAATTCAATTTATTCAGTTCAATTTATTCAGTTAAATTTATTCAATTAAATTCAATCAATTAGATTCAATCAATTAATAATTCAATCAATTATTCAATTTCAATTAATTCATCAATATTCATCAATAAATCAAATTAATCATTTTGGATGACTCCTTGCATAAGCCCTTTCCCCAATGATGTCAGGACAGGTCCATCCATTGACCGTCACCTCTGGTTCGTACCTCATGTTAATTGATGAATCACCGTCCTGTCCTAGGGTCATATCTGACATATTTCCCCATTTTGCCTGGTCTCCACAAATTTTCTTTGCAACCACTAAAGGCAACTCATCCTTCATTCGTGAGACAGCCAAAATGGATGGCAGATATTAAAGTTCTTTGGGAAAAATATCTCATCATTTTCCTTTTAATAGTACCCAAAATCTCTTGGCAATATAAATTTCGTAAAACTCCTGAAATGGGACTGTCAAATTCCTTCAATCATGCTAAATTTTGAAACTCCATCGCTTGTAATACCCAATTTATCCCATAGGGCTTGAAAGTTCTTTCCCAAGTTCATGCAGCATTCTGCATTTGAACCCTATGATATCATTCATAATAATCATCATGATTTTATAGTCATGGTCCTATCATAATCATCTATTTAAACGAACATTTCCTTTATCACCACAGCTATGTGGTATAATCAACAATAGAATAAAACTGTACATAGCAACAGGCTACCTCATGGCCACTTAGTATACCTATTGACAATAAGTCATAACAATATCGAATAATCATTGAACAATTCAAAAATCGCTTCCACTGCTCTAGCCGCAGCATCCGTGATATTTGTTTGCTCATTCACTATTCCTGATTCGTCATCAAGGATCTCTATCATCACACAGCGTACTTAATTCCGCATTTTAATGAGAATTCAACAGGAATTTACGACTCAAAGGAAAAAGAACGAGCAGACCTTTTGCAGGATGATCGTTACAAAATCGTTACATATATTAAAGTATTTATAATGTCGACAAATCATATCTTAATTCTTACAAGATTTGGTTCTTTGAATAAATCACAGCACCGGGAGAACCAGCTCCAAAAATGGATCTTTGTGTTTATTCAGCACCCTAGTAATTGGTTCTTTGTGTACTAATTACACAGCACCCAGGCCCCGCTCATATGGATCTTTGTGCAGCGCTGCACAGCACCTGAGCAAAAGGGGTTTCATCTACATTTTCCCTATCCGGCGTACCATCCGTGATATTTGTTTGCTCATTCACTATTCCTGATTCGTCATCAAGGATCTCCATCATCACACAGCGTACTTAATTCCGCATTTTAATGAGAGTTCAACAGGAATTTACGACTCAAAGGAAAAAGAACGAGCAGACATTTTGCCGGACGATAACTGGAATTAGTCGTGAAAATATATCCAAATACACAAAAATACACACCCACACAAATAAACAACATTTATTCCGTTTCACAGAACAAACATTTCCTCTATCATGACATGCATGTCTTCAAAATTATATGACCAAGAGAAAAGTAAAATTAATTATAACTGCGAGCAGTGATAATCCGGGGACCATACCGCTCCATCCTGATTGGACGAGTGCGTGCTAGAGTCGTTAACAACGACAGTCCAGCTCCGATTGTTCAAAATTTCAACTCAATCGATTGAAAAATGAACGCAGGGATGCATTTTAAAGGTGCAGTGGCACTAACTGAGTTGTCACGAATATGGCCACGAAATTGCCAATATGGCCATCACAAAATATTTTCCTTAATCAATTGGCTCATAGCATAACCAATCTGCAAGTATTTCATCCGAAGATGTGTCTCTGAGGACTTTTAATTAAATAAGTCATTTATAAATCAACGAGTTAATTTATTAAATGATTAATCAATAAATCAAAATTTTCCTTGACAGCCACATCACTCGGTCAGTGTCATGTCCAAATATCAGCTTCCTTACTCAAAAGGTGCCTGAGTTAATGTAATGTAATTACTGTAATAAGATTACTGCAATTACTGTAATGATTACTGTAATTACTGTAATTACCGGAACTGTAATTACTGTAATTACCTCAGGTAATTACTGTAATGTAATTACTGTAATTTAATAAGCAATGTAATTAATTAAATAAGTACTTCATTAATCGCTAATAATGAAATAATTCCTGAATTCTTATCCGATTCACTTAACATTTTGAGTGTCCCCAAAACGTTGGAGCAAAACGTTGCAACAACAAAAGTGAAACGTTGTAGCGACGTTGTGGAAACGTCAGCAAAACCCAACAAACAAGAACAGTACACATTTCCTGTAATTATTTCTCATAATCACAACAAGAACAGTACACATTTCCTGTAATTATCTCTCATAATCACAACAAGAACAGTACACATTTCCTGTAATTATCTACTCACAAACAAGAACAGTACACATTTCCTGTAATTATCTCTCATAATCACAACAAGAACAGTACACATTTCCTGTAATTATCTACTCACAAACAAGAACAGTACACATTTCCTGTAATTATCTCTCATAATCACAACAAGAACAGTACACATTTCCTGTAATTATCTCTCATAATCACAACAAGAACAGTACACATTTCCTGTAATTATCTCTCATACTCATCAAACAAGAACAGTACACATTTCCTGTAATTATCTCTCATACTCAACAAACAAGAACAGTACACATTTCCTGTAATTATCTCTCATAATCACAACAAGAACAGTACACATTTCCTGTAATTATCTCTCATAATCACAACAAGAACAGTACACATTTCCTGTAATTATCTCTCATAATCACAACAAGAACAGTACACATTTCCTGTAATTATCTCTCACTAGGGCATTGCCCGTACGTGGGTGCCCGTTCCTTGCCAAAAAAAAAAAAAAACGCTACCCGTACGCTCTACCCCGCCCGTACGCCCGTAAACAAAAAAAACAACGCTCTTCGCTTCCGCCCTTCGCTCTGACTGAATTGGGAGAAATAATGCGCATAAGAAATCGAATTACGTACCGTAATGGCGGTCAGCTCGTAACGCGCTCAGCTCCGCTCGTCTCACATCGGCCACGCCTACGCAACAAAGCGTTCTGTGATTGGCTGCCGGAAAGCGTGCTGCCGGACAGTCTTCACTGTCCGGAAGTTCGCAAATCGCAGTTACGATGAATCGTTTTAATTTAATCGCAGTTTGAAATCGTTTTAAAACATAGTTTAACGGCAACATAGTTTTCCAACGTGAAATAAATGAATACGCTGTCAAATGTGCCGTCCGAGGCAGAGTCTGATCGCCACGTTCGGCACACGTGATAGCTCGCTGCTCTCTGATTGGTTGAATCGTTTTTTGGACATAGCTCGGTAAGTAATTGTCCGATTAATATGAAACCTTGAAAAGGCACATCCTCGGGTCCCCAGCAATATACCTGGCAAGTTAAAAGTATATCGGACCCGTGGTTGTCGAGAAACAGCGGTCACAGACACACAGACACACAGACACACAGAGATTACTGGAATTATAGATAGATACTCATCAAACAAGAACAGTACACATTTCCTGTAATTATCTCTCATACTCAACCAACAAGAACAGTACACATTTCCTGTAATTATCTCTCATAATCACAACAATAACAGTACACATTTCCTGTAATTATCTCTCATAATCACAACAAGAACAGTACACATTTCCTGTAATTATCTCTCATAATCACAACAAGAACAGTACACATTTCCTGTAATTATCTCTCATACTCACCAAACAAGAACAGTACACATTTCCTGTAATTATCTCTCATAATCACAACAAGAACAGTACACATTTCCTGTAATTATCTCTCATACTCATAAAACAAGAACAGTACACATTTCCTGTAATTATCTCTCATACTCAACAAACAAGAACAGTACACATTTCCTGTAATTATCTCTCATAATCACAACAAGAACAGTACACATTTCCTGTAATTATCTCTCATACTCACCAAACAAGAACAGTATACATTTCCTGTAATTATCTCTCATAATCACAACAAGAACAGTACACATTTCCTGTAATTATCTCTCATACTCATAAAACAAGAACAGTACACATTTCCTGTAATTATCTCTCATACTCAACAAACAAGAACAGTACACATTTCCTGTAATTATCTCTCATAATCACAACAAGAACAGTACACATTTCCTGTAATTATCTCTCATAATCACAACAAGAACAGTACACATTTCCTGTAATTATCTCTCATAATCACAACAAGAACAGTACACATTTCCTGTAATTATCTCTCATAATCACAACAAGAACAGTACACATTTCCTGTAATTATCTCTCATACTCAACAAACAAGAACAGTACACATTTCCTGTAATTATCTCTCATAATCACAACAAGAACAGTACACATTTCCTGTAATTATCTCTCATAATCACAACAAGAACAGTACACATTTCCTGTAATTATCTCTCATAATCACAACAAGAACAGTACACATTTCCTGTAATTATCTCTCATAATCACAACAAGAACAGTACACATTTCCTGTAATTATCTACTCACAAACAAGAACAGTACACATTTCCTGTAATTATCTCTCATAATCACAACAAGAACAGTACCCATTTCCTGTAATTATCTCTCATAATCACAACAAGAACAGTACACATTTCCTGTAATTATCTCTCATACTCAACAAACAAGAACAGTACACATTTCCTGTAATTATCTCTCATAATCACAACAAGAACAGTACACATTTCCTGTAATTATCTACTCACAAACAAGAACAGTACACATTTCCTGTAATTATCTCTCATAATCACAACAAGAACAGTACACATTTCCTGTAATTATCTACTCACAAACAAGAACAGTACACATTTCCTGTAATTATCTCTCATACTCAACAAACAAGAACAGTACACATTTCCTGTAATTATCTCTCATAATCACAACAAGAACAGTACACATTTCCTGTAATTATCTCTCATAAGCACAACAAGAACAGTACACATTTCCTGTAATTATCTCTCATAATCACAACAAGAACAGTACACATTTCCTGTAATTATCTCTCATACTTACCAAACAAGAACAGTACACATTTCCTGTAATTATCTCTCATAATCACAACAAGAACAGTACACATTTCCTGTAATTATCTCTCATACTCATAAAACAAGAACAGTACACTTTTCCTGTAATTATCTCATAATCACAACAAGAACAGTACACATTTCCTGTAATTATCTCTCATAATCACAACAAGAACAGTACACATTTCCTGTCACCCTTTGCATTGTTGAAAGCAATTAATTCCATAACTCAATATTACCTCTATTTATATATACTAGGGCGTGCCCGCACGTACGTGCTTGCCCGTACGTGCTTGCAAAAAAAAAACACATGCGTGCAAGCAACAACAAAAACTTTGAAACCACGTGGCAGTAACGACCACAGAACCCCCCTTCTATCTACATGCAATGGTTTGGTCCATTCGCAAAGCCAAAGCGAATGACCACAGAACCCCCCCCTCTATCCACATGAAATGGCCCGGTCCATTCGCAGAGCCAAAGCGAACGGCCCGCGAGCACGGCGACCACACCCTGGGATCCACCCGTCCGATTAATTTCAAACCTTAACAAATTTCCCATTCCTTCCCTTCCTGATTTCAAACCTGACTTCCATTAAAATCCCTTCCTTCATTATTTTCCAAAATAGTGTGAACATTAACCCACACCAAAACCTCTGACATCCCACCATTAACACCTATTGTAAGCGTGCCGAATCAGTAAGCATCACCCCTTCTATGAGCCTCGACCAGAGGGTGGTTGTTACTCACAAACACCATTTCCTGTAATTATCTCTCATAATCAGGATAAATTTGGAACAGCCCTTAAACTAACACCAAGCAGATCAATTTTTATATTTAGATTGAGGTTTCACACAAACTGGTTAACTAAATAATACAGAATTATTATTATTATTATATCTCCGCGTTGGTGAACAGTTTATGTTTTGTATCCCACTGATAGGCCGGATCTGGATTCGGACCTGAACCAAAATCCAATCATTTCGTCGTGTCACCCATGCTATTTATCTGGCAAATTTCGTCAAAAAAAAACACAACAGCACTGGTTTTGTTTCACCCATGCTATTTATCTGGCAAATTTCGTCAAAAAAAAACAACACAACAGCACTGGTTTTGTTTCACCCATGCTATTTATCTTCCTGCAAAACGCTTTGCTTCTCGCAAAACGTCCGCCAATGGGAAGTAAAGGGAGGGAAAAAAACGGGAGCAAGAGACAGGGTGCCGGAATGGACATGAGGGACAATGAGGGACAGTGAGGGAGTGTTGGTATGCAATTTTGATCCAATCGCCATCTTTCATAGTAATTCTGGACCGGCATTAGGTGGGATTGTCTGTCATGAATTTATTTGTTGATCGAACGAGTTTTAATTTGTCTAAATCCGACCAGTCGTTTCCAAAGATATAAGCCTTTTTGTCGCAATACCATATTGGAAATATATATATATATAAATATAATTCCCTTTCCCGGTTCCCTGTCGCTCGCCGAGCGCCGAGCAAGTCGAGTGCTTTGAACAAGAGCAAAAAAAAGAAGTACTTTATACGTGTGCGGGTGGGTAAACGAGTGTACCGGCCTTACACGTTCTGGAAGCAAACGGTCGCAAGGTGCACGCTTGCTCCGTTTGCTTCCAGGTCACAGTAAGACCCTTAATGACCAGCGCAAAAATACGTATTTACAGAAATCATTTAGAGAAAAAAAACGAATTATCATCGTGTTGTTTATCGAAGTACCATTCGTGATGGGTCACGCCACTTATATCGCGGCATCGGTGCGCAAGGAAGCCCCAGACCACCTGCTCCCCCATGTATGTACACATAACTTCCAAGTTCGTAAATCATATTGGACAAAACAAGACACACTCACCTTTTAAAGACCTTTTAAAGAAGACTTGTTTGTACAATTGATGTCAGCGGTGCCTCCAGATTGTTGTGGAATTTGTAGTGGGGGACTCAGGACTCCAATGACCGGACACAGGTTTACAAAGGGTCTGGTTTATTAACTGGTTATTCACTTCATTCCATTTACCAAATAATACCGCATAATATAATGGATCAGGTTAACTCTTTTCGCTTGGTCCTTCTCGTTCGGCTGGTGTTCGCTCCGCCACTCCCGTTGGTCAGGGCTTCTCGTAGCAAGTACTCTCGACTCCACGTTTGCTCTAGTTTATATGGACAAACTGGACTTAATCCTCTGTCCGCTGAAACGTTAATCCTTTCTCCGCTGATGCCCCGAGGTCATGCATTGGACCAAGTCCTGGCATCAACTCGCTCCCCTCCTGCTGTGATTTCCATTTACACAGTAGGAGGGTGCTCTAGCCTGGGGCCTTGACCAGGTGTTTCAAGAGATTACCATGTTCATGCACATTCTGCTTCGTTACCAGATTTAATCAATGAGTTACCAGGGCCAATCAATACGTTACACTGAGTTACACTTCCACAGCGCAAACCCAACACAGCACATCACCCAAAGAATACCATCCCTACTGTGAAGCATGGTGGGGCAGCATCATGTAATGGGGATGTTTCTCATCATCAGGGACTGGGGAACTTGTCAGGTTAGAAGGGAAAATGGATGGAGCAAAGTATAGAAATATCCGAGAGGAAACCTGCTGCCCTCTGAAAAAAAGCTGAAATTGGGACGGAAGTTCATCTTTCAGCATAACAACGACCCGAAGCACACAGCCAAAGCTACACTGGAGCGGCTAAGGAACAACAAGATAAATGTCCTTGAGTGGCCCAGTCAGAGCCCCGACCTAAATTCAATAGAAAATCTGTGGAATGACTTGAAGATTTCTGTCCATCAATGCTCCCCATGCAACTTGACTGGGATTGAACAGTTTTGTACAGAAGAATGGGCAAATATTGCCCAATCAAGGTGTGAAAATTTTGAGGAGACCCATCCCAACTGACTCACAGGTGTAATTGCTGTCAAGGGTGCTTCTACCAAGTATTAACTCAGGGTAGACACTTATCCAACCAAGATATTCTAGTTTTGTATTTTTTTATTAATTTTCTGAAATTTGTAGAATTTGTTTTTCACTTGGACGTTGTAGGTTACGATGTGTAAATAAAGATGGAAAAAGTCTGATTTTATGTAATTTAATTCCAGGTTAAAAGGTAACAAAAGGTGAACATTTTGAAAGGGGGGTGGGGGGGGTAGACTTTCTAGAGGCAATGTATGTGTATATGTATATATATATATATATATATATATATATATATATATATATATATATATATATATATATATATATATATATATATATACAGTCGTGGCCAAAAATATTGGCACCCTTGCACTTTTTAAAAATAACTCACAATCTTCTCTGAAAACAAGTTGAAATTAACAAATGTATTTGGTCTCCACAATTCTTTATTTCACTGTTAATGTTACTGAACCTTTGTTTTTGATTCACAACTTAATATATCCTTTTAAATCAGAAAACAAAAAGAAATGGCATTGACAAAAATATTGGCACCCTTGCACCTTTTTTAAATAACTCACAATCTTCTCTGAAAACAAGTTGAAATTAACAAAAGTATTTGGTCTCCACAATTCTTTATTTCACTGTTAATGTTACTGAACCTTTGTTTTTGATTCACAACTTAATATACCCTTTTAAATCAAAATATAAAAAGAAATGGCATTGACAAAATTATTGACACCCTCGACTTAATATTTGGTAGCGCAGACTTTGGA
Organism: Myxine glutinosa; assembly: GCF_964187855.1. Classification (NCBI taxonomy): domain Eukaryota; kingdom Metazoa; phylum Chordata; class Myxini; order Myxiniformes; family Myxinidae; genus Myxine; species Myxine glutinosa. The sequence goes on from NC_136265.1 coordinate 5,315,405, forward strand.
CAAAATAACTGCAGTCAAGCGCTTCCTATAGCCATGAATGAGCTTCCTACACCACTCTACTGGCAGTTTGGCCCAATCTTCTTGTACAAACTGCTCCAGTTCTCCCAGATTTGAAGGGTGCCTTCTCCCAACTGCTGTTTTCAGATCTCCCCACAGGTGTTCAAGGGGATTTAGATCTGGACTCATTGCCTTCATTGCCTGAACTCATTTGCCAAAACGTTGCCTCAAACAGGGAACAATGATTGTCATGGGGCCCGCAAAGCTAACCCCCACTCTAGCGGAGAAAAATGGCCTTAAAACGATCATTCATCTTCATTCATTCATGCTCACATTCAAGGAACCCAGTGTCAGAGGCAACACAGCAACCCCAAAATATGACTGAAACTACTCCATGTTTGACTGTCGGGAAGGTGTTCTTTTCTTTGAAGACTTCATTTTGTTTTCTGTAAACATAGAGATGATGTGCTTTACCGAAAAGCTCTAATTTGGTCTAATCTGTCCACAGGACATTCTCCCAGAAGGATTTTGGCTTGTTCAGGTGTGTTTTGGCAAACTCCAGTCAGGCTTTCATATGCCTCTCTCTTAGCAGTGGGGTCTTCCATATAAGCCCCCTTCATTGAGTTGGCGACGGATGGTGCGAGTTGAAACTGTCGTACCTTTTGTCTGAAGGTCAGCTTGAATCTGTTTGGCAGTTGATCAAGGTGCTTTCTCCACCATTCGAACAATTCTTCGCTGCAATCTCCGATTAGGTTTTCCCGTGCGGCCACGTCCAGGGAGGTTGGCTACAGTGCCATGGGCCTTAAACTTCGTGATAACATTGCGTACGGTGGACACAGGAACATCAAGGTCTCTGGAGATGAACTTGTCGCCTTGAGATTGTCCATGCTTGGCTACAATCTTGTGTCTGACCTCCTCAGACAATTATCTTTCTCCTCAGACTCCTTCCCTCCTCCTCAGACAGTTTTCTTTCTTTTCTCCATGCTCATTGCGGTACACACAGTGACACAAAACAGCAGAATGACTCCTTTTCTCTTATCAAACTGGTTGAATGAGTGGTTTTTATATTGAAGGCACCTGCAACTCAGCACAGGTGAGTTCAATTCCAAAGTAAAGGAGAATCACCTGCTTGAAATCTAATTATTGCTAACAACTTCTAAAAGGTGCCAATAATATTGTCCGTGCAATTTTAGGATTTCTGTGTGGAATAAGCTAAGATTTAGTAAATTTTCAGCTTTTTTGTTTTGTTCCACTGCAAACCAATGAAATACAAATGTAGATGCCAAAAGATTATTTAATTTCAACAGGTTTCTGGAAGAAATGGTGCATTATTTGAAAAAAACTGCAAGGGTGCCAATATTTTTGGCCATGACTGCACATGCATACAAATGTGAGCGTTATTTTGAATGAGTTAATTAATAGAGCGGTGATTTGAATGAGTTAGTCAATGAGCGGTGGTTAGAATGAATTAATTAATAGAGAGATAGTTTCAATGAGTCAGTAATTGAGCGGTGGTTTGAATGAGTTAATTAATAGGTCTCTGGATGATGATGCCCTCTAACACTACAAACTACAAACACTACAAACTAACAACACTACAAAGATGCCCTCTCCCGCGCCCGCTCTGCCTACTACTCTCAAATTATCCACTCTGGCTCCGGAAACCCAAAAGCACTCTTCTCGACAATAAACAAACTCCTCCGCCCCCTGAACACCACCACCCAGTCATTCACAGTAGACAACTGCATCTCCTTCCTCTCTTTCTTCCAACGCAAAATTGACAACATCTACAACAGCTTGACCACCGCCGCACCCGCTCCCCCTCCAACCACCTGCCCCCCCTTGTCCTGCCATCCCCTGTCTCGGTTCTCCCCAATCTCTCCTACTGACCTCTCTGAACTCCTCATAGGAATGAAAACTGCCACCTGCACTCTTGACCCCATCCCCTCCAGCTTTGTCAAAGCCTCCCTCCCTGCTCTCTCTCCACTTATCATTGCAACAATAAACTCCTCCCTGTCTACAGGCATCGTCCCACCTTCCCTCAAAATTGCTGCTGTTACCCCCATTCTAAAAAAACCTGGTCTAAACCCTGACACCCTAAACAACTTCAGACCCATCTCCAACCTACCCTTTCTGTCAAAAGTTTTGGAACGCGCTGTAGCCACTCAACTCAAACATCATCTCTCTGCCAATAACTTGTATGAAACATTCCAATCCGGATTCCGCTCCAACCACAGTACTGAAACTGCTCTCCTCAAAATCACCAACGACCTTCTCCTCTCCTCTGACGCTGGCAACCTCAACATTCTCGTCCTCCTCGACCTCAGCGCTGCCTTTGACACCATCGATCACACTATCCTCCTCACCCGACTTGAATCCACCTTTAACGTCACCGGCACTGCCCTCTCTTGGATTAAATCATACCTCTCTGACAGATGCCAGTTCATCTCCATCAATAACTGCAAATCCCCCACTGCTCCCCTCCCCCAAGGTGTCCCCCAAGGTTCAGTTCTTGGCCCCCTCCTCTTCATCCTTTACCTGTCCCCGCTCGGTCACTTAATCCGCCGTCATGGTCTCCAATTCCACTGCTTCGCCGATGACATCCAGCTTTTCATCTCCACCAAGTCCGTCTCCACCGACACCCACTCTATCCTGACAAACTGCATCACTGAAATAAAATCCTGGCTTCAAATCAACTTCCTCAAGCTTAACTGTGATAAATCTGAAATAATCATCATTGGCCCAAAAACGCTCACAAAATCCACCCATAACTTTGCCCTCAACATCGACGGTTTCCCAGTATCCACCTCCCCTCACATCCGGAATCTTGGCGTCATCTTTGACCAAACCCTTTCCTTCGACAAATACACTAAACAGATCACAAAGTCAGCCTTCTTTCACCTGAAAAACATTGCCCGTCTCCGCTCATCCCTCTCCTCCACGGCTGCAGAAACCCTCATCCACGCCTTCATCACCTCCCGTCTGGACTACTGCAATAGCCTCCTCTATGGTTCACCCTGAACAATCACCAATAAACTCCAATACATTCAGAACTCCGCTGCCCGTCTACTCACTCATTCCCGGACCCGTGACCACATCACCCCCGTCCTTTACAAGCTTCACTGGCTCCCCATCCCCCAGAGAATCCAGTACAAAATCCTCCTCTTGACATACAAAGCCCTCCATAACCTGGCCCCATCCTACCTGGCTGACCTCCTCTCCAGACACACTCCCACCCGCAACCTCCGCTCTGCTGGTACCAACCTCCTGACCCCCTCCATCCGGACCAAATTCAGATCCTGGGGGGACAGGGCCTTCTCCATCGCTGCTCCCACCCTCTGGAACTCACTACCTCACACCATCAGAGACTCCTCCTCACTCACCACATTCAAAACATCACTAAAGACCCACCTGTTCAACGCTGCATTCAACATTCAACCCACAGCATTTAACCCCTGACTATCTCTTCTCCTTCTCCCTCCTTTTGCTTTAAATATTTCCCTATTGATTCTTGTCTTGTCTTTTTGATTCTTGTCTTATATATATGCCGTATATCGCTGCTGTTTGTTTTCTTGATTCTTGTCTTTTTGCAATTGTTGTTTTCATGTATTGTTATGCATTATGTTTTCCACTCTGTCAAAGCGCCTTTGGGCTTCTGGAAAAGCGCTATACAAAATAAATGAATTATTATTATTATTATTATAATAGTGCAGTGGTTTGTATGAATTAATGGTGCAGTGGTTTGTATGAGTTAATTAATGGTGCAGTGGTTTGTATGGATTAATGGTGCAGTGGTTTGTATGAATGAATGTTGCAGTGGTTTGTATGGATTAATGGTGCAGTGGTTTGTATGGATTAATGGTGCAGTGGTTTGTATGGATTAATGGTGCAGTGGTTTGTTAGGGTTAATTGTGCAGTGGTTTGTATGGATTAATGTTGCAGTGATTTGTATGGATTAATGGTGCAGTGGTTTGTTAGGGTTAATTGTGCAGTGGTTTGTATGGATTAATGGTGCAGTGGTTTGTATGGATTAATGGTGCAGTGGTTTGTTAGGGTTAATTGTGCAGTGGTTTGTATGGATTAATGTTGCAGTGGTTTGTACGGATTAATGTTGCAGTGGTTTGTACGGATTAATGGTGCAGTGGTTTGTACGGATTAATGTTGCAGTGATTTGTATGGATTAATGGTGCAGTGGTTTGTATGGATTAATGGTGCAGTGGTTTGTATGGATTAATGGTGCAGTGGTTTGTATGGATTAATGGTGCAGTGGTTTGTACGGATTAATTGTGCAGTGGTTTGTATGGATTAATGTTGCAGTGATTTGTATGGATTAATGGTGCAGTGGTTTGTATGGATTAATGGTGCAGTGGTTTGTATGGATTAATGTTGCAGTGATTTGTATGGATTAATGGTGCAGTGGTTTGTATGGATTAATGGTGCAGTGGTTTGTATGGATTAATTGTGCAGTGGTTTGTATGGATTAATGGTGCAGTGGTTTGTATGGATTAATGGTGCAGTGGTTTGTATGGATTAATGGTGCAGTGGTTTGTATGGATTAATTGTGCAGTGGTTTGAACGGATTAATGGTGCAGTGGTTTGTATGAATTAATGGTGCAGTGATTTGTATGAATTAATGGTGCAGTGGTTTGTACGGATTAATGGTGCAGTGGTTTGTATGGATTAATGGTGCAGTGGTTTGTATGGATGAATGGTGCAGTGGTTTGTATGGATTAATGGTGCAGTGGTTTGTATGGATTAATGGTGCAGTGGTTTGTATGGATTAATGGTGCAGTGGTTTGTATGGATGAATGTTGCAGTGGTTTGAATGAATGAATGTTGCAGTGGTTTGTATGAATTAATGGTGCAGTGGTTTGTATGAATTAATGGTGTAGTGGTTTGTATGGATTAATGGTGCAGTGGTTTGTATGAATTAATGGTGCAGTGGTTTGTATGAATTAATGGTGCAGTGGTTTGTATGGATTAATGGTGCAGTGGTTTGTATGGATTAATGGTGCAGTGGTTTGTATGAATTAATGGTGCAGTGGTTTGTATGAATTAATGGTGCAGTGGTTTGTATGGATTAATGGTGCAGTGGTTTGTATGGATTAATGTTGCAGTGATTTGTATGGATTAATGGTGCAGTGGTTTGTATGGATTAATGGTGCAGTGGTTTGTATGGATTAATTGTGCAGTGGTTTGTATGGATTAATGGTGCAGTGGTTTGTATGGATTAATGGTGCAGTGGTTTGTATGGATTAATGGTGCAGTGGTTTGTATGGATTAATTGTGCAGTGGTTTGAACGGATTAATGGTGCAGTGGTTTGTACGGATTAATGGTGCAGTGGTTTGTATGAATTAATGGTGCAGTGATTTGTATGAATTAATGGTGCAGTGGTTTGTACGGATTAATGGTGCAGTGGTTTGTATGGATTAATGGTGCAGTGGTTTGTATGGATGAATGGTGCAGTGGTTTGTATGGATTAATGGTGCAGTGGTTTGTATGGATGAATGGTGCAGTGGTTTGTATGGATTAATGGTGCAGTGGTTTGTATGGATGAATGTTGCAGTGGTTTGAATGAATGAATGTTGCAGTGGTTTGTATGAATTAATGGTGCAGTGGTTTGTATGAATTAATGGTGTAGTGGTTTGTATGAATTAATGGTGCAGTGGTTTGTTTGAATTAATGGTGTAGTGGTTTGTATGAATTAATGGTGTAGTGGTTTGTATGAATTAATGGTGCAGTGGTTTGTATGAATGAATGTTGCAGTGGTTTGAATGAATTAATGGTGCAGTGGTTTGTATGAATTAATGGTGCAGTGGTTTGTATGAATTAATGGTGCAGTGGTTTGTATGAATTAATGGTGCAGTGGTTTGAATGAATTAATGGTGCAGTGGTTTGTATGAATTAATGGTGCAGTGGTTTGTATGAATTAATGGTGCAGTGGTTTGAATGAATTAATGGTGTAGTGGTTTGTATGAATTAATGGTGTAGTGGTTTGTATGAATTAATGGTGCAGTGGTTTGTATGAATGAATGTTGCAGTGGTTTGAATGAATTAATGATGCAGTGGTTTGTATGAATTAATGGTGCAGTGGTTTGTATGAATTAATGGTGCAGTGGTTTGTATGAATTAATGGTGCAGTGGTTTGAATGAATTAATGGTGCAGTGGTTTGTATGAATTAATGGTGCAGTGGTTTGAATGAATTAATGGTGCAGTGGTTTGAATGAATTAATGGTGCAGTGGTTTGTATGAATTAATGGTGCAGTGGTTTGTATGAATTAATGGTGCAGTGGTTTGTATGAATTAATGGTGCAGTGGTTTGTATGAATTAATAGTGCAGTGGTTTGTATGGATTAATGGTGCAGTGGTTTGTACGGATTAATGGTGCAGTGGTTTGTACGGATTAATGGTGCAGTGGTTTGTATGAATTAATGGTGCAGTGGTTTGTATGAATTAATGGTGCAGTGGTTTGTACGGATTAATGGTGCAGTGGTTTGTATGAATTAATGGTGCAGTGGTTTGTATGAATTAATGGTGCAGTGGTTTGTATGAATTAATAGTGCAGTGGTTTGTATGGATTAATGGTGCAGTGGTTTGTACGGATTAATGGTGCAGTGGTTTGTACGGATTAATGGTGCAGTGGTTTGTATGAATTAATGGTGCAGTGGTTTGTATGGATTAATGGTGCAGTGGTTTGTATGGATTAATGGTGCAGTGGTTTGTATGAATTAATGGTGCAGTGGTTTGTATGAATTAATGGTGCAGTGGTTTGTATGGATTAATGGTGCAGTGGTTTGTATGAATTAATGGTGCAGTGGTTTGTATGAATTAATGGTGGAGCGGTTTGAATGAATTAATGGTGCAGTGGTTTGTATGAATTAATGGTGTAGTGGTTTGTATGAATTAATGGTGCAGTGGTTTGTATGGATTAATGGTGCAGTGGTTTGTATGAATTAATGGTGCAGTGGTTTGTATGAATTAATGGTGGAGTGGTTTGTATGAATTAATGGTGGAGTGGTTTGAATGAATTAATGGTGCAGTGGTTTGTATGAATTAATGGTGCAGTGGTTTGTATGAATTAATGGTGCAGTAGTTTGAATGAATTAATGGTGCAGTGGTTTGTATGAATTAATGGTGCAGTGGTTTGTATGAATTAATGGTGCAGTGGTTTGAATGAGTTAATTAAAGGTGCAGTGGTTTGTTTCGAATGAATGGTGCAGTGGTTTGTGTGAATGAATGGTGCAGTGGTTTGTGTGAATTAATGGTGCAGTGGTTTATATGAATTAATGGTGCAGTGGTTTGTATGAATTAATGGTGCAGTGGTTTATATGAATTAATGGTGCAGTGGTTTGTATGAATTAATGGTGCAGTGGTTTGTATGAATTAATGGTGCAGTGGTTTGTATGAATTAATGGTGCAGTGGTTTGTATGAATTAATGGTGCAGTGGTTTGTATGAATTAATGGTGCAGTGGTTTGTACGGATTAATGGTGCAGTGGTTTGTATGAATTAATGGTGCAGTGGTTTGTGCGAATTAATTGTGCAGTGGTTTGAATGAATTAATGGTGCAGTGGTTTGTATGAATTAATGGTGCAGTGGTTTGTATGAATTAATGGTGCAGTGGTTTGTATGAATTAATGGTGCAGTGGTTTGTATGAATTAATGGTGCAGTGGTTTGTGTGAATTAATGGTGCAGTGGTTTGTGTGAATTAATGGTGCAGTGGTTTGTATGAATTAATGGTGCAGTGGTTTGTATGAATTAATGGTGCAGTGGTTTGTATGAATTAATGGTGCAGTGGTTTGTATGAATGAATTGTGCAGTGGTTTGTATGGATTAATGGTGCAGTGGTTTGTATGGATTAATGGTGCAGTGGTTTATATGAATGAATTGTGCAGTGCTTTGAATGAGTTAATAATGTAGCGGCGGTATGAATGAATTAAATGGGTGTTCTCAGGGAATCCCTCTTTCGAGAGCGAATGAAGGAACAGCAACAGTTGGACGAATGAGTCATGGGCGGGAGAAGTGAGCGATCGAGCTTACAGGTGCACAGGTGTGTGAAGGAGCTGATGGATTAGCGGAGGGCAGGAACAGTGACAGAGAAAGGTGGGAGGTGGCGGGATGAGACTGCGAACAGGTAGACCGGAGAGACACCTGGACTCGAGACATGGAGAGAGCACAATGGAAATGCATGGTCGGAATCTTCTTCATCATGTTCTATTCAACAAATGCTCAGAGTGTGTTTTACCTTTACTTTTACATTCCACACCTGAAATTTCTGTGTCCCTCTTCGCATCTTTTCCATTGTACTTTGTGTCGTAATTTGGATGTTTAGGATAACCTGATCGTGCAGGTGTCTCTCACCTTTCCTGTCATCGAAACGTTCCTTTTGGCCCTTCATCTTTCTCCATGGCATTCCAGGTGCCCTCCTCCCTTTTCGCAAGAACAGGTGGTCATTGTGTCGGTAACCTTCTCCGTTCCTCCACACAATTCCTCTTTACCTGGTTCCTTTGTTTCATTTCTCTTCTCCTTCTCTCTCCATCCTTCATCATTCCGAAAAGACCCCTCCGGCTTTTCCTGCCTTAAGTCTCCAATCCCATTGTGAAAGCCTCACCTTGTAGCATTCCAAAAGGATTTCATTTTAACTCTGATATCATTCTTGCAGAGGTGAGCAGGTGCAGGTTGGCTGGTGTTTTCCACCTGGAGGCGGCGACCGGTCGCTACGAGCTCGGATGGTCCGAGGCGCGCGGCGCGTGCAGGACCTCGGACTCTCGTCTGGCGTCTCTTGCCGAGATCCAGGAGGCCTATCGTTGGGGCTTCCAGACCTGTCGGTGAGCATTCCTCAATCCCATCCTCGAAGTTCCCAATACCTGTCGGTGAGGATTCCTGAATCACATTCTTGAGGTTCCCCAGACCCGTTGGTGAGGATTCCTCAATCTCATCCTCGAGGTTCCCAATACCTGTCGGTGAGGGTTCCTCAATCCCATCCTCGAGGTTCCCCAGACCCGTTGGTGAGGATTCCTCGATCCCATCCTCGAGGTTCCCCAGACCTGTCGGTGAGGGTTCCTCAATCCCATAATCGAGGTTCCCCAGACCTGTCGGTGAGGGTTCCTCAATCCCATCGTCAAGGTTCCCCCAGACCTGTCGGTGATGGTTCCTCAATATCATCCTCGAGGTTCCCCAGACCTGTCGGTGATGGTTCCTCAATACCATCCTCGATGTTCCCCAGACCTGTCGGTGAGGATTCCTCGATCCCATCCTCAAGGTTCCCCAGACCCGTCGGTGAGGATTCCTCGATCCCATCCTCGAGGTTCCCCAGACCCGTCGGTGAGGATTCCTCGATCCCATCCTCGAGGTTCCCCAGACCCGTCGGTGAGGGTTCCTCGATCCCAGCCTCGAGGTTCCCCAGACCCGTCGGTGAGGATTCCTCGATCCCATCCTCAAGGTTCCCCAGACCCGTCGGTGAGGATTCCTCGATCCCATCCTCGAGGTTCCCCAGACCCGTCGGTGAGGATTCCTCGATCCCATCCTCGAGGTTCCCCAGACCCGTCGGTGAGGATTCCTCGATCCCATCCTCGAGGTTCCCCAGACCCGTCGGTGAGGGTTCCTCGATCCCAGCCTCGAGGTTCCCCAGACCCGTCGGTGAGGATTCCTCGATCCCATCCTCGAGGTTTCCCAGACCCGTCGGTGAGGGTTCCTCAATCCCATCCTCAAGGTTCCTTCATTCTGGACTTCTATTGTTCTCTTTCAATGCAGTTTGTTGCTCAGGCCACAAAAGGTCAACCATCGCCCTTTAGCTTCCGAAAGTTGCGAGTCCACAAACGGCTTCTCGGCCTTCTCCTGGTGTACAATAACTAAATTATGGATTTTTGAATGTCCATTTTTATAACAACATCACAAAGCCATGTAGACGTAGCTCCGGATGTCGATAAGAAGGTTATGGAGGTGCTGAGGTGTGTAAGTCTGGATGAATATGAATCCAGACATGACACAGATGTTGAGACTTAGCTTACTTGATATGTTGTACAGTCATGTTCAGGTAATGAAACACTCATTGCCAGATTGTTTTTTTTCACCTATGAATATTCTAGTAAGGTGTCCGCGGTTTCCCAGAAGTCAATGCACTTTGCGCTGCAGGCACGGATGGGTTCTCGGTGCCCTCAGGGTCATTCCCCGAATACATCCGAACCCCTTGTGTGCCCAAAATCGGACAGGTGTGCTGGTTAACATCACGAGCACCGAGCGCCTGGACGCATACTGCTTCAACCGCTCAGGTAACCACACGGGTAACTGTTTGGTCCGTTGTTCGTCTACATATCAGCTTGTCTGCCTACCTGTCTGTTGGCTGGCTTCTGCCTCTGACAAACCACCTTCCTTTCATAACCATAAGTATTTTTTTAAGGCTGAAAATATTTTCCTTGTTCTATTAAATACCATTTACATCTTGAATGTGATTCATGAACTGAAGGAGACAATATGCAGGGTGACACCCAAAAAGTGGGCCCTGGGAAATATTTCATAACTTTAATATTATCCAATCAAACAAGAAAATGGGCAGATCGAATTACTCATCGTCAAGATGTCGCTGAAAGTTTCACTTGCGTACAAAGGAATTTGACAATTTTACAATGAAATTACTGATGACGTTGTTTGATGGTGTGCTCCGAATGGGCACCATTTTGGGCATTTTTGGATGGGCACCATTTTGGGCATTTTTGGATGGGCACCATTTTGGGCATTTTTGGATGGGCACCATTTTGGGCATTTTTGGATGGGCACCATTTTGGGCATTTTTGGATGGGCACCATTTTGGGCATTTTTGGATGGGCACCATTTTGGGCATTTTTGAATGGGCACCATTTTGGGCATTTTTGAATGGGCACCATTTTGGGCATTTTTGGATGGGCACCATTTTGGGCATTTTTGGATGGGCACCATTTTGGGCATTTTTGGATGGGCACCATTTTGGGCATTTTTGAATGGGCACCATTTTGGGCATTTTTGAATGGGCACCATTTTGGGCATTTTTGGATGGGCACCATTTTGGGCATTTTTGAATGGGCACCATTTTGGGCATTTTTGGATGGGCACCATTTTGGGCATTATTGGATGGGCACCATTTTGGGCATTTTTGAATGGGCACCATTTTGGGCATTTTTGAATGGGCACCATTTTGGGCATTTTTGAATGGGCACCATTTTGGGCATTTTTGAATGGGCACCATTTTGGGCATTTTTGAATGGGCACTATTTTGGGCATTTTTGGATGGGCACCATTTTGGGCATTTTTGAATGGGCACCATTTTGGGCATTTTTGAATGGGCACCATTTTGGGCATTTTTGAATGGGCACCGTTTTGGGCATTTTTGAATGGGCACCATTTTGGGCATTTTTGAATGGGCACCATTTTGGGCATTGCAGACGGCCACACGTCGAGCACAGTTATTGATGACGTGTATGCACCGGCATCAGAATGCTCCTCAAACTTTATTTGCTTACGTTGAGCTCTTGACAGCAGTGGTGAAGACCTTTATTGGGACTGTGGAGGAGTGAGTCAGCAACGGCAGTGATGCTCACGGGTGACCTTCCTGATTTTGGTCGGCCAGACTGGCCTCCTCTGTTTGATGAATTCATATTCAAGACTTCACCATGCTGTCCACAGTTTTTCACAAACCGTTGAATCTGAAACTTGCTGAGTGATTTCCTTGTTGCAAAATGGGCGCAGAACAGGTGCCTTGTCTGTAAGAACGAATCTGTCTGCAGATAGTGTTTCTACAGAAAATGGCTTTTCATCATCACTTTTTTTTAATGCAAGAGATTGAATGAAAACTGAATGTTATAAAACGTTTCCCAGGACACAATTTTTTGGGGTCACCCTGTACAATTCACCAATGAGGTACCTGTGCTTATCATGCGTGGGAGGCCACATTCAATCAGACAATGCGGAAACGGCGAATGCCAACCATGAACCAAAACGTTCCACATCCCTGTGCCGCCTTCAGTCGAACATCAGGCATGGACAGCCGGTTCATTATTTCTAGAGATGGTCAACGGCGAAACTAAAAATGCGGAATCCGCGAATGTCAATGGTGGAAAACCTAGCATCATTTCCTTATTCTCCTTTCAATCAATCAATTCGGTTTCATTAGAATAAAAGAATAAAAAGGAAAAAAGAAAAAATGTACATGACTGTAGTCCAAGGACTAATAATGTCAAGTTTACAATATAAATAATTTCACATAGTAACAAATACATTGTACAGGCAGAAAAAGAAATCAACAAGTACAGATACATTCAAAGTACACCGCCCCCATGCCAAATAATTAAATATCCTACAGCGCGGCATTGCCGGGGCGCCTCCGGCGCCCGGCAATACCGCAGTGCACCTCATAGAGGCTGCATTGGGAGGGAGAAGTGTACAATAATTGATTGATTAATTGTATAATTAAAATCAATAAAAGATTATCACAAAATATTTTCTTAATCAAATGGCTAATTGCATAACTAAACCACGAGTGCTTCATCCGAAGATGTATCTTTTATAAATGTAATTAAATAAGTCATTAATAAAAAATTAAATAATTAATTGATTAAATGATTAATCAATAAATCAAAAATATCCTTGATAGCCACATCACTTGGTCACTCATGTCCAAATATTAGCTTCCCAGCTCAAAAGGTGCCTGAGATATTGGCCAAATGAGAAAGAAAATAAATAAATGATTAATAATGAAAATAAATAAATAATGATCATTAAAAAAATTAAATTATTAATCAATTCGGTCATAGAACACAAACCACCACCATTTCATCAGAATCTGTAACTTAAAAAAAAATATTTTTTTTTAGTCATTAATCGAATAATTAAATAATTAATCGATTAATTGATTGATTAATTAATAAATCAAAAATAGCCTTTGCAGCAAAATCACCTGGTCATTGGCATGTCCAAATATCAGCTTCCCAATTCAAAAGGTGCCTGAGTTAATGGTCAGAAGAGAAAGGAAATTTGATTAATTAAATAAGTACTTAATTAATCGCTAATAATTATATAACTCCTCAGTTAATTGATTAATCAAAAAACAAAAATAACGTTTTTGAGAAAGGACTTGCTCACTATTGTGCCGAAATTTCAGCTTCCAAGCTCAAAGGATGGCTGAGATATCGCCCGGACAAACAAGAAAACAAGAAAGCAAGAAAACAAGAAAGAAGAAAAGAAAGAAAACAAGAAAGCAAGACAAGTACAGATACATTCAAAGTACACCGCCCCCATGCCAAATAATTAAATATCCTACAGCACGGCAATACCGCAGTGCAGCTCATAGAGATTGCATTGGAAGGGAGAGGTGTACAATAATTGATTGATTAATTGCATAATTAAAATAAATAAAAGATTATCATAAAATATTTTCTTAATCAATTGACTAATAGCATAAGTAAACCACTAGTGCTTCATCCGAAGATGTATCTTTTAGAAATTTAATTATATAAGTCATTAATAAATAATTAAATAATTAATTGATTAATCAATAAATAATTAATCGATTAAATTATTAATCAATAAATCAAAAATATCCTTGATAGCCACATCACTTGGTCACTGTCATGTCCAAATATTAGCTTCCCAGCTCAAAAGGTGCCTGAGATATTGGCCAAATGAGAAAGAAAATAAATAAATGATTAATAATGAAAATAAATAAATAATAATCATTAAAAAAATTAAATTAATAATCAATTCGGTCATAGAACACATAAACCACCACCATTTCATCAGAATCTGTAACTTAAAAAAAAACTTTTTAATGTCATTCATGGAATAATTAAATAATTAATCGATTAATTGATTCATTAATAAATCAAAAAATAGCCTTTGCAGCCAAATCACCTGGTCATTGGCATGTCCAAATATCAGCTTCCTAACTCAAAAGGTACCTGAGATAATGGCCAGAAGAGAATGTAAATTTAATTAATTAAATAAGTACTTAATTAATTGCTAATAATTACATAACTCCTCATTTAATTGATTTATCAAAAATATATATATATCGTTTTTGACAAAGTACTTGCGCACGATTGTGCCGAAATTTCAGCTTCCGAGCTCGAAGGATGGCTGAGATATCGCCCGGACAAACAAGAAAGAAAACAAGTACAGATACATTCAAAGTACACCGCCCCCATGCCAAATAATTAAATATCCTACAGCAAGGCAATACCGCAGTGCACCTCATAGAGGCTGCTTTGGGAGGGGGAGGTGGACACTAATTGATTGATTAATTGTATAATTAAAATCAATAACAGATTATCACAAAATATTTTCTTAATCAATTGGCTAATAGCATAACTAAACCACTAGTGCTTCATCCGAAGATGTATCTTTTAGAAATTTAATTAAATACGTCATTAATAATAATAAAAATAATTAATTGATTAATCAATAAATAATTAATCGATTAATCAATAAATAATTAATCGATTAAATGATTAATCAATAAATCAAAAATATCCTTGATAGCCACATCACTTGGTCACTCATGTCCAAATATTAGCTTCTGAGCTCAGAAGGTGCCTGAGATATTGGCCAAATGAGAAAGAAAATAAATAAATGATTAATAATAAAAATAAATAAATAATAATCATTAAAAAAATTAAATTATTAATCAATTCGGTCACAGAACACATAAACCACCACCATTTCATCAGAATCTGTAACTGAAAAAAAAAATTCTTTTTAGTAATTAATCGAATAATTAAATAATTAATCGATTAATTGATTAATTGATTAATCAATAAATCAAAAATATCCTTGATAGCCACATCACTTGGTCACTCATGTCCAAATATTAGCTTCTGAGCTCAGAAGGTGCCTGAGATATTGGCCAAATGAGAAAGAAAATAAATAAATGATTAATAATGAACATATATAAATAATAATCATTAAAAAATTAAATTATTAATCAATTCGGTCAAAGAACACATAAACCACCACCATTTCATCAGAATCTGTAACTTAAAAAAAAAAAAGAAGTCATTAATCGAATAATTAAATAATTAATTGATTAATTGATTAATTAATAAATCAAAAATAGCCTTTGCAGCCAAACCACCTGGTCATTGGCATGTCCAAATATCAGCTTCCTAACTCAAAAGGTGCCTGAGTTAATGGTCAGAAGAGAAAGGAAATTTGATTAATTAAATAAGTACTTAATTAATCGCTAATAATTAAATAACTCCTCAATTAATTGATTAATCAAAAAACAAAAAATACTGTTTTTGAAAAAGGACTTGCTCACTATTGTGCCGAAATTTCAGCTTCCTAGCTCAAAGGATGGCTGACATATCGCCCGGACAAACAAGCAAGAAAGAAAACAAACAACCAGAGTGAAAACTGAGTACTCCCTTTTAGCGTGCGTCACTGCCGAGCCCCCTTCGGTGCCCAGCAATGACGATTTGCAATGCCTGGAGATGGCATAGGAAAGGTGCGGTGTACAACAAACAAGAAAATAAACAACCAGAGTGAAAACTGAGTACTCCCTTTCAGCGTGCGTCACTGCCGAGCCCCCTTCGGTGCCCGGCAATGACGATTTGCAATGCCTGGAGATGGCATAGGAAAGGTGCGGTGTACAACAAACAAGAAAACAAACAACCAGAGTGAAAACTGAGTACTCCCTTTCAGCGTGCGTCACTGCCGAGCCCCCTTCGGTGCCCGGCAATGACGATTTGCAATGCCTGGAGATGGCATAGGAAAGGTGCGGTGTACAACAAACAAGAAAACAAACAACCAGAGTGAAAACTGAGTACTCCCTTTCAGCGTGCGTCACTGCCGAGCCCCCTTCGGTGCCCGGCAATGACGTTTTGCAATGCCTCGAGATGGCATAGGAAAGGTGCGGTGTACAATTATCTATTTGCATTGGTGAATCAATAAAAACAGAAGTAATTCATTTAAAAGGTTAAAATGCTTCGGTCAATATATGAATGTCAATAATTACATTCGAATTATCTAAATATTTGTATTACATAGCCTACACTGACTTTAAAATGGTATAATATATAACATTACAAAAATTAAATATTCAATCAATTAATCAAAGTATTTCAAATTATGCGTCTTATTTCAGTTATACAGGAAAAATGTATTTACTTTGTCTCAAATCGCACATGCTGTTAATAAAAATTAAAATCTTTCGAGATTATTATATTACAGAAATTCGGAAAATCAACAAAACTAAACAAAATAAATTAATTTAGAAAGTTAAAATACATGAATCATGCTGCCCAGATTATGCATTTTATTTCAATAATACAGGAAAAATATATTTACTTTGTATTAAATTACTCATGCCGGTAATAAAAGTTAAAAGCTTTCGAAATTATTGAAGAAATACAGAAAATCAAAACAAACAGAAAATAATTCATTTAAAAGATTAAAATACATTAATCATGTTTCAACTGGACGTTTAAAAGTTTCACGAGAGCAGGGACACTAGATTGTTTCTGTCGCCGAGTTCTTGATTGAGGGATGTGTATGTGGTGAGAATTTCTGAGTCCAGTTCGAGAGAGGCTTTGCCGTTCAGCTGGAAGCAGATCACGATGTCGCGAGGAAACCAGGATCGATTTCGCGAAGTTGGTGAGTATATCATTTCTTCGCGTAGCCAGGGAAGGAATGTCGAAGCTGCTTTGGAGTTCCTCGTAATGAGGTTGATCAGGGTACGCGATCATCCTAAGAGCTCTTCACTGCACTCTCTCTATGCTATCAGACTGCTGTGCGGTCAGGCCACTACTCCAAACCGGTGCACAGAATTCCATCAAAGGGCGAATATACACTGTGGAGATGAACACAAGATCTCTGTCTGAAACACCGTTACTCTTCAATTTGCACAAAATGTAGAGGCGGTGGGATGCGCGCTTGATGACTTGCTCGACCTGCGCATCCCACTTAAGGTTCGACTGTATGGTAACACCAAGGAGGCAAAGTGTCGACACAGATTCAAGAACTCCATTTCCCATGGTAATCAAGGGGGGGATCATTGCGTAGAAAACAGACATGCCTTACTTTGCATTTTTCAGCTTTTGGTTTCATTGCATTCAAACCGGTCCACTTTAACCTCAATCTCTCTGTATTTTCATTCTAAGTAGCATCATTGTAATCGCGAACGAGAAATCATCTGAAAATGCAAAGCCCGTCCGCGTCGACTTTGTATTCAGACTTTTTCTTCTTCGGTATGCTAAACATGATCAAAACAGCTTTAAAAATACAAAATATTGAATATTTTAGGTGATCGTGACCTTTTGTCCTCAAAATAAATATGCTTCAGTGACCTAATATGCAAGCCCTGCTAAGGTCAATTAGATGAAAATTGACGATTTAAGGTGATGCTGACCTTTGAACTTTTAACAAAATTAAACCACCAACGCTGATCAATCTGATCTCTGAACTATACTCTGGTACTGAGTGCTGTGAGGTGTGGTGGCTCCATCTCTGACATATTTCCAGTTGTTACTGGAGTTCGGCAGGTGTGTGTACTGGCTCCCACGCTCTTCAGCGCTTGTATGGACTGGATTCCGGGGAGGATGTCGGAGAGGTCAGGCTGCGGTGCATCGTTTAGGAGTGTCAAGATCTCCGACCTTGATTTCGCAGATGATGCAGTCATCTTTGCGGAGACGCTGGATATTCTTACAGGGCCGTCCAGGTACTGAATGAGGAGGTGGAGCTGCTGGGATTACAGATTTCCTGTGTCAAAACCAAGATCCAGGCTTTCAATGACATCTTGGATGCTGCTGTCTTGTCTGTGCCTGTTTGTGGCGAAGATGTTGAGGTCATGAAGAGATTCACTTACCTTGGCAGTGTTATTCATGTCTCCGCATGTTGTGAGCCAGAGGTTGATCGACGTCTGGGTCAGGCCTGGGGAGTCATGGATTCACCGAACCATGGGGTGTGGTGCTGTCGGTATCTATGCAGGAGGACAAAAGTCAGAGTCTTCAAGTCATTGTTGCTTCCAGTCTTGCTCTACAGATGCGAGACTTGGACCCTCGCCAAGGGCCAGAGAATGAGACTTAACTCCTTTGGAACCAAGTCTCTTCGGAGAATCCTTGGCTATCGCTGGACGGACTTCGTGTCTAATGAGCGGTTGCTGAGAGAGACTCAGATGAGATTTGTTTTCTGTATGGTCCGTGAGCGTCAGCTGTGGCTGTATGGACATGTGGCTCATTTTCCAGACGCTGATCCAGCTCACCAGACACTCCGAGCAAGGTAGCCTCGTGAGTGGAGGAGGCCAACGGGCCGACCGCATGCCTCATGGTTGCAGCAGGTTTATCTCAAAGAGATAGGGATCTGCCAGGCATCACCCTGGGGGAGGGCCAGACGGAGGCCCCTGGAGTACCATCGGAAAGTGGATGTGGCGCCGCGCTGCTCCGGCGCATGCTCCCATACTTGACCTCATTCACTGAGATGTACCGATATAATTCACGGAAGTCACTGAATGACACGTAACTGAGAATTCATTCATTCATTCACCGAGATGCACCGATAAATTAATGGAAGTCACTGAATGACATTAACCGAGAATTAATTCATTCATTCACCGAGATGCACCGATAATTAATGGAAGTCACTGAATGACACATAACTGAGAATTCATTCATTCATTCACTGAGATGCACCGATAATTCTTGGAAGTCACTGAATGATATGTACCAATAATTCATTCATTCATTCACTGAGATGCACCGATAATTCATGGAAGTCACTGAATGATATGTACCAATAATTCATTCATTCATTCACTGAGATGCACCGATTAATTCATGGAAGTCACTGAATGACATGTAACCGATAATTCATTCATTCATTCACTGAGATGCACCGATTAATTCATGGAAGTCACTGAATGACATGTAACTGAGAATTCATTCATTCATTCACTGAGATGCACCGATAATAATTCATGGAAGTCACTGAATGATATGTACCAATAATTCATTCATTCATTCACTGAGATGCACCGATAATTCATGGAAGTCACTGAATGATATGTACCAATAATTCATTCATTCATTCACTGAGATGCACCGATTAATTCATGGAAGTCACTGAATGACATGTAACCGATAATTCATTCATTCATTCACTGAGATGCACTGATAATTATTCATGGCAGTCACTGAATGACACATAACTGAGAATTCATTCATTCATTCACCTTGAGATACACCGATAATTCTTGGAAGTCACTGAATGATATGTACCAATAATTCATTCATTCATTCACTGAGATGCACCGATAATTCATGGAGGTCACTGAATGACACATAACTGAGAATTCATTCATTCATTCACCGAGATGTACCGATAATTCACGGAAGTCACTGAATGACGCGGTAATGATCAGCTGATGTCCAGTTACATCGCCATCTGCTTTACGCATAATTACATTGAGAAATTTGTGGAACCTCGCACACACTTTGGTGCACCGAGTGGGACCTGAGAAGGTTCCACAGAAGTGTTGGCGGGGCGAGAATATACAGATTTTAACCATGACATGATTTGTGGTGGATCTGTAGGTTGGTGAAACAATGTATTTATCCTTTGTTGCTAATAGCAACCTGCTTTGTTTGTGTTTCCTGTTCCATTCTCAGACATTAATGTCAACTCCTGTGACCCCTCGTCGCCCTTACTTCATCACACATCTTCACCCTCCTCAGCCTTGCTGCATAACACATCTTCATCACACGTGACTTTGGCATCTTCATCTCTCACATCACCACCTTTTACCTACTTATCAATTTCACCTCCATCATCACCTTCACACATCCCGACAAATTCATCCATCTCACCTCCGCATATTTTACCCACAAACTCTCGTTCATCGCACACACTTTCATTCAAAGTTCCTTCACCTTCACCATCATTAAATCCTTCGCGCACACCCACTTCATTTCCACCCTCACCCTCACAAACAACAACTTCAACACAGATTCCGACCAACGACCACATGATTTCACTCCCAGTCAATCGGCCATTGACTATCGACTACTATCACCCTACAACCACGGCCGTACCTAATCCCTGGCACGGCCTATCGACCTCACCCACAACCAACGATTCTCCTTGGCACGACCTATCCACCTCAACCACTGCCAGCAGCAGGTGGCATGGCCATTTGGTATCTACGACTCTCCACTCGCACCCACAAGACATGTCAACCTCCGCTACGTCTCTGCCCAGCTGGCAGGAACTCTCCACCGCTACAACTCAACGCTCCGGCTGGCCCAGCCTAACCTCGACCTTTCTTCCTCCTTATCTGAAAAACATTTCCACGTTTTCTCAAGGTGAGTACGGCGTCATGCTACCTAGGTCACGTGCTCTCTGAGATTCCGGCCTAAGTTAGAAAGCGGAACTCAAACTTGATATCAACGCAACGAGCTCGTTTTGTTTTGAGGCAAAATCCACTTGCGGTGACGTTATAATAATTGACCTTTACTGACGCCATCTTGCCACACTGCAGGTGCATCGTCTTTTCATGGCGATGACCACTTTAGAAGTTCTCTTGTCGATGTTTTCCGATGACATTCATCTGTGATTTCCATGAAAGTTGATGTTTTGAGTTGTCCTGACTTTCTCTTCTTCCCCCTCCATCCTCTCTTTCTCCTTTGACCCAATCACCTTTCAACTCATCTTTCATCCTCTGAGTCATTGTCTTCCTCTTTTCAATCCCTCGACCTCACCTCTTAAACAACCCATAACTAATCCCATCGTCCAAAATCCAGATCACCTTACCTCTTCGTCACCTGCCGATCCCACTACGACTCTCACGATCTCAGCTAACCGCTACACCTCCTCCCTCCTCCCTACCCACCCAAAACCAGCTCCCCCTTTCGTTTTCCCAAACCCTCACACCTCCTTTTTACCCACTCCTAATTCCTCTGCTGTTACCTCACCCTTTCCATTTGTTGTTCCATCTACTCTACCCTCTCCCTCCATCTCTCCCCTCTTCCATGACTGGAATCACAGCAACACCCCATGTAAGTAAACATTTCTTGTTTTTGTCTTTTCTAAGCTATTTACATCTGTCTCCGTCCATGCTTTGAATTGTATTTTAACCTTTGAACCTCCGAATCGAGAGGTGTGCTTCGGCATCGTCAATCTGGTGCGAAGAATGAGGGGGACGCTTTTAAATAAGAACTAGAAAGCATCTGAAAATGCAAAGTCCGTCCGCGTACCTTTGTATTCAGACGTCTTCTTCTTCTTCCACATGCTCAAAATAAAAAGAAACTAGTTTAAAAAAAAAAATACAAAATGAAAATTGATTCTTTTATTCAGCCTTGACCTTTGACCTTTTGATCTAAAAAAAACAACCCAATCGACTTCTACTTTTTGATTAGTGAACCAATCCAGTAACCCGATTTGCAAATTGTTCAAAGTTCAGGTGAATCGGGGGGAAATTGCTGATTTTACGCAACCTTGACCTTTGACCTTTATATTAACTTGTCTTCTCCATATTCTCATAATAAAGCTTTGGTGAAAATTTAATGACAAACCTTAAATGGTTAAATACATATATATATATATTACAGCCCGGAAAAAACGACAAACGAAACACACACACACACACACACACACACACACACACACACACACACACAAACACACACACACACACACACACACACACGTAACCCAAAGAGATTTTACCGTGAATTGGGGAAACAAAAGTAGAATGTGTCCACTCCCCCTGAAAAAGAAAAAATTCCCTTTTTAAGGTCATTTTTCCCTGCTAGAGCAGGGGTTAGCCTTGCGGACCCCATGACAATCATGGTTCCCTTTTTGAGGCCATGTTTTTATAGCCGGATGCCCTTCCTGACGCCAGCCCTTTTGGTTGACCTCTTACGATGCGCAGGGATACGGTGTACCTATTCTAGGCCGGGGCACACACCGGCACATTCATCCCAGCAAGCTGGTACTCAATTTGCCGACCTCGGAAGGATGACCGCTGAATTTACACCCTGGGGATTGACTCAGTCTATCATCCGGGATTTGAACTCAGGATCCAAGGATCCCAAGCTGGCACCCTAACCGCTAAGCCAACGAATCCAGGATCCAAGGATGCCAAGCCGGTACCCTAAACGCTAAGCCAACGAACCCAGGATCCAAGGATCCCAAGCCGGCACCCTAACCACTAAGCCAACGAACCCAGGATCCAAGGATCCCAAGCCGGCACCTTAACATCTAAGCCAACGAACCCAGGATCCAAAGATCCCAAGCCGGCACCCTAACCGCTAAGCCAACAAACCCAGGATCCTCGGATCCCAAGCCGGCACCCTAACCGCTAAGCCAACGAACCCAGGATCCAAGGATCCCAAGCCAGCACCCTAACCGCTAAGCCAACGAACCCAGGATCCAAGGATCCCAAGCCAGCACCATAACCGCTAAGCCAACGAACCCAGGATCCAAGGATCCCAAGCCAGCACCATAACCGCTAAGCCAACGAACCCAGGATCCAAGGATCCCAAGTCGGCACCCTAAACGCTAAGCCAACGAACCCAGGATCCTAGGATGCCAAGCCGGTACCCTAACCGCTAAGCCAATACCAGACTTACCCTGAAAAAATAAAAACTGGAAAAATTCTGGAAAGGAATTTTTGAAGATCAAAAAGAACATAAAAAGGAAGCAGAATGGATCCCAAACTTGGAAAAGAAGAAGCAACATCTCGAGGAAATGCCCCATTGATTATAATTGATGAAGAGAAAATTAGAAAACAACTTCAAAAGCTCAGGCCCAGATGGAAATCAAAATTTCTATCTAAATCAACTTGATGCTCTCCACAATCACTAGGCCAAGACATTTAACGAACCGATCCAAGAGGTAAAGGTAGCGGATGAGTGGCTCGTAGGAGGGAACACCGATCTCATCCCAAAATCGGAGGTTACCCAACTCCCCCACAAATGCCGGGCGATAACATGTCTACCAACCACATACAAACATACAAGCTGTTAACAGGAATCAACACATAAATGATGTACCATCATCTAACACAGCAAGGAGGTTAAGAGGCAGAACAAAAGGGATGTAAGAGAGGTTGTTATGGAACAGATCACCACCTACTACTCAACAAGGCCGATGGGATGAAAGCTACGACCAAGCAGCATTTTTCCAGAGCTTCGGAAAGCAGTGCAGGATCAGGATGTTAGGAGGAAAAATCTGATCAGGAATGTCACCAGAAGTCGGCAACTGCTTATAATAATGATCGTTCTCATAATTTTTACTTCTGGTACGTGTGTAGACCAGCGACTCTTAGCCTATACACCACCCATGTGTATGTAAGTACAATTCTTTCCAAATTTCCCTCAACCGAGTATTAAACAATCCTAGTGACTGTTACAAATGGGGTCATAAAATCAAACAAGCGTTACGCCTAGGTCCCCCGTCGGGGAAGTGATGTGAGTTGACAAAGTGGAACACGCAGAAAACATGCTATGATATGATATTTCGCTCACAAGGGTCAGACAAACATGGAGGCGGCCATCTTGGATTTTGACGTGGCGACACAATTTTCAATAGCGTTCTTCCTTATGGCGAGATACACCCACACACCAAATTAGAAGTTGGTACTTTGCTTATTTTTCAAGATATTCCTCTCACAAGGTTCAGACATACATGGCGGTGGCCATCTTGGATTTTGACGTGGCGCCCCAATTTTAAACAGCGTTCTTCCTTGTGCCTAGATACACCCACACACCAGATTAGAAGTTGGTACTTCGCTTATTTTTCAAGATATGCAGGTTACAAGGTTCAGACATACATGGCATCAGACATACATGGCGGCGGCCATCTTGGATTTTGACGTGGGTTGCACCCACACACCAAATTCGAATGCGGTCCTTCGCTTACGCACGCATGCCCGCACGCACGCACGGACGGACGGACGGACACACGGACCGAGGGGAAAGCCATAGTCCCACTTTCGCTCCGCTGAGCAACGGGGGACAATAAAGGTTGGGTTGTGTGAGTGGCAAGGGCAATATCACATGTCATGCTTGAAGCCATACCTGGGAGAAATCACATATGACGCCCTAAAACAAGTTATAAACAATCAATATACAGTCCACATATAATGTAATGTCTGGGAAAATCTGACAGGTAATGGGATTCATAATTCATGCGTAAAGACTCATTTAAGCACCTTTATTAGCTGAATATCATTGCGGCCTCGCTAACGGCCAACCTAGAGGCCTAGTAAGTCAAGACCGCTGGGATCCATTAGTTTGTGGTGAACACGATAAGCAAAGAATGTCTCAAAGACATTGGATTTCCTCCAAATTTCTTTCAATTTAGAGCTGAACAATAATAGGAGTGTTTAAAAAGGTAATGATACGTTGGACAGAATTGACAGAATAGTGTGTCGTCATAATAGTTTTTTCTTCCTGTAAGTGTGCCCCACAAAATACCCCGATAAGCTATCTATACACCTTAACACGGAGTTTGTCAAAGGCAGAAAACCCCCATTAGGGGAGGGGCAAATGAAGTCGCGACAACCTCCGTCTGTGCCCCCTCGTTCCTGGCAAGTCTGGGTGAGATTGGATAAGTACCGCAACGGCCGATTGTATCACGATCAGACAGACAGGTAGACACTAAATTGCATATCTTAGTATGATTCGAGCTTGGTCCCTCCGTAAAGATGGAACCATGTTGTTTATCTGCAACATTCAAGCTTAATGTTGAATCCATGTGTAACTAGATGGTATTCATAGAATACTTACCCTGCACAGTCAACTTATTCCGAGCCAACTCTTCTGTTTTAGAACATTTTTTTTCTTTGATCCAATATGGCTGCCAGACCACGTGAGCGATGACATCATAAATTTATATTCTCTAATATAATTGTTGTATAGATCACACTCAATACATTTCAAACTGATCACTGATCAGACTAAGCGTTGTTCCTGTCGAATTATGACATCATAATTATGGCACCAATGACGTCACCGTTAACAACACCTATTCCCCATATGGAGTTCTTTACAATGAGCCATGTTTCAAGTTTTTCCATGCAGCGGTTTTGGAGATATAGAGGTGTAACACTTTTTTGGTTTTTCCAAGATGGCGCCTGTACAACATGACCTATGACATCATGATTATCATTAAAATATTCTAAATGAGGAGGCGCTCCTATGGTGAAAATTTAGTGTCCATCAGACCAACAGTTGCTGAATTTTTTTAAATAACGATCGGATGGATAAGTGTTTTATTTGTCGAATTATGACGTCATAACGAAGGCACCGATGACATCATCATTAACATATCTTATTCCCCATGGGGAGTAGTTGACAATGAGCCAGGTCTCAATTTTTTCCATGGAGTGGTTTCAGAGATATAGAGGTGCGAAATTTTTCCAAGATGGCGCCTATACCACGTGACCTATGACGTCATTGTAATCATCAAAGTATTCCACAGGAGGAGGCCCTCCTACGGTGAAAATTTCATTTCAATCGGACCAACGTGTGCCGAGAAAATGAATTTTTAAAATGCAGACACGGCACACGGCGCACGTACGCACAAGAATGCTTAACCCCGCTTTTCGCTTCACGAGCGCAGGGTAAAAATGGATTCTTAACCTTCACCACACAGCACATATTCTGACAAGCCCAGGGTAGCGCCAGCGAAGGTAAACGCCTCTCCTTCCTTCAGAGCGAATGCCCAACCAAAACAAGTTCAAGCAAACCAAAACAACCAAAACAAACATCGCACTTTATCAGATGATGAGGCAAGAGGAAACCGCACACCAAGATGGACAAGACACCGGAACCGCCAAGCCACGCATGCGCAATAGCGATGATGCTTACGTCACCAACAGTAACCACATTAACATATATTGGCATAGAGTAAAATAAGGAATGTATTTAAACGGTCCAGGTATCCGATTCGAAACGCCAAACGTCTCACATGCACACACACACATATATATATAGACTAGCTTGGCTCGGCTCGCTGCGCTCACCCAGTGCCGGATTAACCATTAGGCAGACAAGGCATGTGCCTTAGGGCCAGCCAAAAATTCGGGCCACAAAAATTCAAAGTTAATACATTTTATGTCATCATTGACCAACTGCGAAGTGCATTGCAGAAACGCATAGAGGCGTATTCTGTAGTGCTGCAGCGGTTTGGCGTTCTGACAGAGTTTGACTCTATGACCGACGAGGATATCAACACTGCAATTACAGGGCTTGTCAGTGTGTATCACAAGGATCTGAATACTGATTTTGCGTCAGAGTTCCGTCAGTTCATTTGCTGGTATAAAGACCAACTGCCCTCAAGTTCCCCCTCAACAGGGTGTGCACAGGCACAGCATATGTTTGTGCTGCTGCACACCACTGGAGTTCATGCAGCCTTTCCAAACACTGCAGTGGCTCTCCGAATATACTTAGCACTGATGGCCACCAATTGCTCAGGAGAACGCTCATTTTCGCAGCTAAACAGAATCAAAGATGTGAAGCGTTCTACCATGCATCAACAGCGTCTTGGTGCGTTGGCCCTTTTGTGCATTGAAAGTGATTTGCTCCGAGAACTGGACTTCAGTTCCGTAATTGAAGAGTTTGCAGTTGTAAATGCACGCAAGGTTACAATCTAAGGTCTAGTAAACTGTAAAGCAAAGTGCCAAATCTGTGCGTGTTTTGTCATGCATATATTCATACACTGCAAATTGTGTAGACTAAACTAGTTTGAAAGTAGTTTCTTTTCACATTAAATATTTGTCTTTTTTTGTCTTAAATATTTTGTTCATGAATCAGTTCATCTTTTGTCTGGGGTCCATTTCCATGAGCCCGAGATCTAATTTAAATTGTTCAGGCCATTCTCTAAAATTTCAAAATGTGCCTTAGGGCCAGCCGAGGCTTAATCCGGCACTGCGCTCGCCTCACCACGCGTCGTTACTGAGGAACGGGCTTAGTTTAGCTGAGGATAATGACTGTACCTAAGTTGCTGTGTTGTCATGATTTACACCAATCATAATACAAACAATTATTTTGCACAAATTTATTTGTAGTGTTTGTGATATTACATTTTTATAGGCAATTTAGGTTGAAGATTTAGGTTGAAAAAATATATAAAATTCAAAAAAGAACCCCTCAGCACATACATACGGGAGAGGTAGGTGCAGACTGGAAGTTTGGGACGATTACACCTCACCACCACGTAATTCAAAACACCTCTTTTTTTTGTATACAAGATCGAGGTTCGTGAAAGAGTTAAGATTAATCACACAAAAAGTCAAACCGACACATAAAACACAAAATAAGGGGAGCGGTAGACAAGATGGGGATAGAGGGGGAAGGACACAAACACAACATTTGAGAGCAGGGACATCGAGAGAACTGTGAGGGAGAGGGCTTGGGGGGAGGTGGGAGAGGTATAAAACATATGGACACTGCAAGGAATTCCAGGAAAGAAGTTGGAATTTCAAAAAAGTGTATCTGGGGTGAATTAGCCAGGGTAGAAAAGATCAAGGTTTTGGATGGGGGAAGATAAGAGATGGTGGTGAACAGCTGTTTTAAAGACCTGGATGGAGGAGTGGGATTGAAGGGAGTGGGGGAGTTTGTTCCAGAGGCGGGAGAAAAGGGGAATGAAAGAGTGAAGGTGAGCAGAGAGCCTAGATTTTGGCAGTTTAACCATCAGAGGGTTGCTGGCAGATCTTGTGCGATCTGTAGGAATATTTAGGGGACAGAGCAAAGAGAGAGCTGGGGGAGCAAGACCGGAGAGGAGTCGGTAGATGACAGAAAGACCACCTACCTGCCTGCGGTGAGTGAGTGAAAGGCCCTCAGAGTTAGCTTAATCGCAGGAGATTCCAATGATTCTGAAAGCTTTGGTTTCAACAGCGTGAAGCCGAGCTCGGTGTGAGGCAGGAGCACCGGCCCAGAGGGGGGAACAGTATTCCATTGAGCTGCCGATGAAAGCCTTGTATGTGGTGAGGCGCTCAGGTGTGCCAAGGAACCTCACCACAACGTAATTTAAAATACTTCACCCCCACCAAATTTAAAACACCTCACCACCACGTAATCCAAAACACCTCACCCCCATGTAATTCAAAACACCTTACCACCATGTAAATCAAAACACCTCACCCCCATGTAATTCAAAACACCTTACCACCATGTAAATCAAAACACCTCACCCCCATGTAATTCAAAACATCTCACCACCAAGTAATTCAAAACACCTCACCCCCATGTAATTCAAAACATCTCACCACCATGTAAATCAAAACACCTCACCACCAAGTAATTCAAAACACCTCACCATCATGTAATTAAAAACACCTCACCATCATGTAATTCAAAACACCTCACCACCACGTAATTTAAAATACCTCACCCCCACATAATTTAAAACACCTCACCATCATGTAATTAAAAACATCTCACCATCATGTAATTCAAAACACCTCACCACCACGTAATCCAAAACACCTCACCCCCATGTAATTCAAAACACCTTACCACCAAGTAATTCAAAACACCTCACCACCAAGTAATTCAAAACACCTCACCATCAAGTAATTCAAAACACCTCACCACCACGTGATTTAAAACACCTCACCACCACATAATTTTAAATACCTCACCCCCACATAATTTAAAACACCTCACCCCCACCAAATTCAAAACACCTCACCACCACGTAATCCAAAACACCTCACCCCCATGTAATTCAAAACACCTCACCACCAAGTAATTCAAAACACCTCACCACCAAGTAATTCAAAACACCTCACCATCAAGTAATCCAAAACACCTCTCCACCACGTGATTTAAAACACCTCACCACCACATAATTTGAAATACCTCACCCCCACGTGATTCAAAACCACCACCACGTTATTAAAAACACTTCACAACCACGGAAACAAAAGTTTCAGGGAGTAGTTCAGTGACAACAGACACTGCCCAGATGTGTAGATATACAGATAAATGACTATACGGGAGGGGTAGGTGCAGTACCTGAGTTGCTGTTTTGTTATGGTTTACACCAATCATAATTCAAACAATCATAATACACAAATGTATTTGTAATATACGTGATATTACATTTTATAAACAATTGAAGTTGAAAACTTAAGTTGAAAAGCTGCTGCTGCACCTTACTGGGAGCGATAAGCACCGCCTGCCACATGGCAACATTATCTATGGTATCCACTCATCATATGAAGTCGACCTGGATGCGGTTGGGAGTTACTAATTGGTATCTGTAATCTGGTTCTCCAACCTAATGAGCGAACGTCATGACGTCATCGCCATGCATGTCCGCAACCAGAGATAATGTTGCCGTGTGGCAGACGGTGCTTATCGCTCCCAGTAAGGTGCAGCAGCAGCTGTATGGGACACCTTGCTGGCGGTTCCCCACTGATGATATGAAGGTCGCATAATGACTGATATATATATATATATATATATGTATACAGACTTGGCATTTAATATGGAATATTTTTTTTGTGTGGGTGAACTTACTTTTCAAGATGTCTTAGAACCAAAAGTTCATTGGAATTATGTTGAAATTATTCTAGATTTTGTTAATGTGACCTTTAAAAGTAACAAAAACCACATTTGACATTTCGAAACAAATAAATTGATCCTTGAAAGTGATGTAAACTGATATCGAACTCAATTCATGGACAGTACTGTGTTAAACTTCTGTACGTTTTCCAGAAGTATGTCTTTATTTTGCACATTAGCCAAAATTTTTTTTAACAAAAACAAAAGTTAAATTACGACTGGGATTACGGACAGTAAAATTACAGTTCAGTACTTCGTGTAACCCCCACGAGCATTCAGGAGAGCACGTACACGTCGAGGCATGCTGTTCACGAGATTTGCCAAGGTTTGGACAGGAATCGCTTGCCATGCAGTGACAATAGCCTGCTGCAATTCACGCACAGAGGTCGGCTGCTGGTCCAAGTGGTCGATTTGACGCGTTAATTCTGCCCACAAGTTCTCTATCGGATTCATATCCGGGGACATGGCAGGCCACTCCATATACTCTACACCACGGTCAGCAAGAAAGTGTTGGATCATGCGAGCACGATGAGGTCGTGCATTGTCATCATGGAAGACAAAGTTTCCTGGAAAGGCTGCACGAGCAAATGGAAGCAATGTTTCTTCCAGAATGGCCCTGTGCTTGAACTGGTTCAGGTTTC
>NC_136265.1:5350578-5383078 GCF_964187855.1 Myxine glutinosa
AGGCTCTGACGTCATCCCACGACGTCTCCGTGTCCGCTCCTATCAGCGAGTCCCATCTTACCAGTCCTTGTGTCAATCAAATCCCGGACCAATCACTGCTCTTCGGGGCATGGCTCATGGCCCTGCCTGTGCCTGTGCCTGTGCACCACCAAGTCGATGTTGTACGCGGTAGTGCTTGATGCCTGGTTTCCGGTTGGTTTTTAATTAGTGTCATTAATTATGGTGTCGATTGCTTAGCTTGGCTCGCTATAGTCTAGGACCTGGCTTAGATATGTATGCACATAATTTAAGAGAGGATAACTCAACTGTTATAGGCTAATATGACCCCAAGGAACAACTTGGGATGTGTGCCAAAATCTCTATCCGGGACAAAAAGCCCGAAAATGACCACGCCCTTTTAAAAATGACCACGCCCTTTTTCATCAGAAGTGCTACTTCCAACATAGCTGTATCTTCGAAACCGTTGGAGCTACAGATTTTCTGAGGTGCTCAAAATGTTCAGAATGGCCATGTTTAGGGGGATCATAGAAGAGTGTAAAATTTCTAATTTGATATTTTATGAGAAAATGGCTAAAAACCGTTAGGTCAACTTATTACCCTACAACTACCTACATACTGGAATTGCCATATATTTATTAACTTAAACTTTCCAGACTTAGAGCAAAGTTAGAACATTTGTGTCATCTCCTAGAGTTGAACTGACAATTTGGAATTTGAACAATACAAGGGATTTTTTAAAAAGAAAGAAAGCGAGCATTTGGTTAATATAAAGAAATACTATTTTCAATCATTACATACGATTATCAATGGAATGTGAACTTAAAATAAAAAATAAAAAACAAAACATTACTTTAGTAGGCAGCAGTATCTAGAGAGCTTAAATGTTTCAAAGATCAACAGGGAAATTGTCCAACAGCGAACAATACAACTTTTAACACCACATTAGTACTGTTTATGTGTCATGTAAACCAGGGTCAGGAACATGAAGAGTAACACAACAGAGTCCAGGTATGAGGATGATGAGCAGCGTTCATTCAGTGATAGGGTTTTTACAACAATCACCTCCCTTGCATTTGCAGTACTTGCAACACTTGATCCCAGCTACCCTGCAGGGACACCCATTCTTGCGAGCACATTTGCCACACGTGCAGGGATCTGGCAGGCCTTCGGGTTTTGAGATCGCAATCTCAGGGACTAATAAACTGCCCCTTCTTACAAAACCATAAGACTCGGCATTCATAATCAAGGTGGCATCTCTAAATGGGGCTTGGACCCACAGCTACTGTTGGTGATAGCCTCTATGGATATGTTTCCTTGCATTAGTTGAGGTGCAACTGGTTCTCTCAAAGTCCATCTTGAGGGCATTGCTGTCAAATGCAGCGAGACGCAGATATCACATCAGATACTACAGTGGTGGTCTCTGTTGCTGAGGTAGAGGGTTCTGCTGCTGTAGTAGAGACTGCTGTTGGATCAACAACTGTTGCTGGGGCTATCAGGCCCAGTGTAGTAGAATTGGAGAGGGTCTCTGATACCTTGTAGTTGGTGGGTATCTCCCCGCGCTCCTTCACTGCCCCCATCCTGATGAGCTGTTGGCAACTGACTTTAGACCTAAGCTTTACTGTGGTCCGGCTCTGAGTGGCAAGGGGCCTTGCAGAGATCTCACTCTCCTCTGATGGTTTCTCCCGATTAATTGGAACATTTTGGAAGAGAACAAGGATGGTATCATGTGTGGAGCCTGTTCCTGCCAGGGTGCTTTCATTGCGGTCAAAGTTGTCAAATGCCCCATTTAGTGGGCTTGTTGCTTCAAGGACAGCGGGAAGAGGTACTCTGTTGTCACCTGCTGTAGTGATGATCCGTTCAGCGAGGTCCACATCAATCCTCTTGACTGTGTTGTAGCTGACACACATTCCGTGATGGTTAAGAGCGGTCACTAGCTCTTTTGATCGTGTCAGACTGTGCACTCCATGAGCCACCATGACATGGAAAGGTGTTGGTTCCTTACCATCAGTCAGGATGTAGTGCAGAATTTGAAAGACTACATCAGTCTTCAGCTGAGAGGTTGTTTTCCCCTTGAAAATATAGGAGCAAAACTCCTCCCATCTTGGTGGTGGGTTCTTAATGAATCTGTCCATGGACAGTTGGAGGTCTTGGGGCTCAGAGAAGCTCATCTGCAGTCCAAACCTGTATTCTTTCAGCTCCTGCGCCAGCTCAGTTGCAATCCGTTTGACAGGTGAAACTCTCAGGGACTCTACCAAGGCCTCTGGAGAACTCTTGGTACAAAGTACCATCTGGGATATTTGTTTGTTATTTGGGTATGTAAAGCAGACGGCGTCTCCATACAGCTCGACGATTAGCTTCTTTACAACTCTGTTTGACACTATTCCAGCTGAATCTTCATTTAGCCTGTCTCCGATGGAAGTCAGACTGTGTGCTGACCTACTAAAATCAAGCCCAAGGGCTAAAAATCTAGCCTTGAAGGAGTCGTCTCCGGCTGTTACCGAATCCTCCATTTCGAGGTTTTTCAGTATTTCCTCAATTTTAGCGTGATGTTTATTGAAATAGCCTTTACAACAATGGTCGTGATATCGGATATCAGCCGCAAAAACATCATCTAGCTCACACATTGCCGCTGTTTCAGTGTACACTTGGTCCTTGAACAGCATGGCCGCATTTAGTAGTTTTTGGGCCATCGGCTTTTCACAGATTCTGAACAATGTGTGTATTTTATTCTGTTTAACTGTCTTGCAACCTGCACCACAAATGATACAGACATTTGTAGTTACACTGGACCTAAATCTCTTGCTGAGTCGCTCAGATGTATCATTATAAGTCCCTGCTGAGATGGTTCTGATTGTTCTAATGGTTGGGTTATGCTGCCAGTCTTAGCCATATCCCTTTGAAAACTTCTGTAGCAAGATGAGGTGTGGTATTTTATGATACCCTGCTCTTGCATTGTCAGTCGAAGAACCCTAGCAGCTCGAGTGTCATTACTCTCTGTTTGTTTGGCAAGCGAAACAATATACCCCCTGCCGATTTCACCACTAGAGAGGTACTCAGATCGCTTCTTCTTCTGGCATAGGATGCACTCCTCGAGATTGATCGGCTTGATCAGCTTAGGTGTAGCACAAGGAGCAGCGAGAGGTACTCAGATCGCTTCTTCTTCTGGCATAGGATGCACTCCTCGAGATTGATCGGCTTGATCGGCTTAGGTGTAGCACAAGGAGCAGTGAGAGGTACTCGGATCGCTTCTTCTTCTGGATGCACTCCTCGAGATTGATCGGCTTGATCGGCTTAGGTGTAGCACAAGGAGCAGCGAGAGGTACTCGGATCGCTTCTTCTTCTGGATGCACTCCTCGAGATTGATCGGCTTGATCGGCTTAGGTGTAGCACAAGGAGCAGCGAGAGGTACTCAGATCGCTTCTTCTTCTGGATGCACTCCTCGAGATTGATCGGCTTGATCGGCTTAGGTGTAGCACAAGGAGCAGCGAGAGGTACCTCATCCTGAATATAAAATAAAGATGTTTCAAATTCTCGATCGGCATGGGATATCACTATCACCAATACAATTATACTACTATTCGATTGCTAGGCAAAGCTAAGACTAAAGTTTGCTCTTCCATCAAATATTTTCCACCTCAAACAAAAGACCCCTCTTGGCCTCTAATCCGCGGTAGAGGTGGAACCACAACTGTACTGTACTGGGTGTACTGTAACATGCGCAAACTGCAAAATGCGTCTCCTTTAACTGCATCCTCCCTTTACCATGGCGTGGTGCCTTTCTACTTTTCTAACCCACAGAAGCCACAGACATAAGACTAGGTAAATAAATTAAAGCTTGTCTCACCATTTCGCTGTACTTCAGTGAGATATTATCTCTGTGACACTGGATGGATAAGTCGTTCTCTCACTGTTTCACTCTCTCCGGATCTTGTAGCACTGGTGCTATGAAGCAGTCTTGTTAGTTTATAATTGAATGATTATATTAATTAGTAGAGGACCTGGCTTAGACATGTATGCACATAATTAGGAGAGGATAACTCAACTGTTATAAATATATGGCAATTCCAGTATGTAGGTAGTTGTATGGTAATAAGTTGACCTAACGGTTTTTAGCCATTTTCTCATAAAATATCAAATTAGAAATTTTACACTCTTTTATGATCCCCCTAAACATGGCCATTCTGAACATTTTGAGCACCTCAGAAAATCTGTAGCTCCAACGGTTTCGAAGATACAGCTATGTCGGAAGTAGCACTTCTGATGAAAAAGGGCGTGGTCATTTTAAAAAGGGCGTGGTCATTTTCGGGCTTTTCGTCCCGGATAGAGATTTTGGCACACATCCCAAGTTGTTCCTCGGGGTCATATTAGCCTATAACAGTTGAGTTATCCTCTCCTAAATTATGTGCATACATGTCTAAGCCAGGTCCTCTACTACTAATAAAATCCATAATCCCTCGCTAATAAAACAAACCCCACCCCTATCATGGAGACGAAGATACACTTACACGACATCCGGTCGACACAAATTTCCTACTTATGATGCATCGACGTTTCTTCTTCTTCACGGCAGTCGGAGCACACTACCTATGCATGCTACCTGGTTCTAAGGCAATCATCGTCTACCCCCTACAAACGTAACAATACATACGTGGTACTTGCCTACCCTTGAACTGTCTATCGCTTCAATCTGAGTACGCTCGGTGCATGCTGCAGGACAAGGTCGAACACTCGTTATCGTAACGGCAATGATCGGAGCTCTGCTGTTGCTCGGATCTCTTATTATTTGGTAAGTCAATGCAGAAGACATTGCATCATGTTTGCTTTCACACATTAGATAACCAGGAGGATCAATTAGTCAAATACAGAGTACCTTCAGAAAGTATTCACACCCTTTGACTTTTTCACATTTTGTTGTTACAACCTAAATTTAAAATGGATTCAATTGAGAATTTTTTAATCACCGATCTACACAAAATACCCCATAATGTCAGTGGAATTATTTTTTTTAGAAATTTTTACAAATTAATAAAAATGAAAAGCTGAAATGTCTCGAGTCAATAAGTATTCCATCCCCTTGCTATGACATTCTAAATTGAGCTCAGGTGCATCCAATTTCCTTTGATCATCCTTGAGATGTTTCTATAACTTGATTGGAGTCCGCCTGTGGTCAATTCAATTATTGATTGGAGATGATTTAGAAAGAAAGACACCTTTCTATATAAGGTCCCACAGTTGACAGTGCATGTCAGAGCAGAAACTCTACCATGAAGTTCAAGGAACTGTCCGTAGAACTCCAAGATATAATTGTGAGGAGGCAAAGATCTGGGGAAGAGTATAAAACAATATCTGCAGTGTTGAAAGTTCCAAAGAGCAGAATGAGCTCCATCCTTAGGAAATGGAAAGAATATGGTGAGCTCCAAACTGAGCAATGCAGCAAGAAGGACCTTGGTCAGGGAGGTGACTAAGAACAAAGAACGACTCTGACTCAAAGCATGAGGCAGAAAATTGTGTGGTCTGATGAGACAAAAATTGAACTCATTGGCCTGAATACAAAGCGCTACGTCTGGTGGAAACCGAGCACAGCTCATCACCCATCCAACACCATTCCTACCGTGAAGCATGGTGGACTTGGTGGTGGCAGCATCATGCTATGGGGATGCTTTTCAGCGGAAGGAACTGGGAGACGTGAAAGGATAGAGGAACTAATGAATGGAGCCAAATACAGGCAAATCCTTGAGAGGAATCTGCTTCAGAGTGTAAAAGACCTTAGACTGTGGCGAAGATTTACATTCCACCAGGACAATGACCCGAAACATACAGCCAAAGCAACACTGGAATGGCTTCAGAACAAGAAGGTAAAAGTCCTTGAGTGGCCCAGCCAATGCCCAGACTTGAATCTCATTGAGAATCTGTGGAAAGACTTGAAGATTGCTGTTCACCGACGATCCCCATCTAACTTTAGAGCTTGAGCAAATCTGCAAACAAGAATGGGAGAAACTCCCCAAATCCAGATGTACAAAGCTGATGCAGACATACCCAAGAAGACTCAAAGCTGTAATCACTGCTAAAGGCGCTTTTACAAAGTATTGACTCAGGGGGCTGAATACTTATGTTAACTAGAACGGCACTCAGTAGAGAGCATACCTCCGCCTGGTTGGCCAATGGCCATATCACTCAATGGTGGAGAATCACTTAAAAAATTATACGAGCTGGATCTGGATCTTCACCAAAATTGGATCGATTCTTTCTTGTCACACACACAACCTGTCCAACAAGTTTCATCCAAATTCATTCATAACTTTTTGAGATATCCTGCTATGTATCGTTTTTGGCCCTATCTCCCGATGGTGAAGAATGACTTAAAAAATTTCTAGTAGCCGGATCCGAATCAGGATCTTCAGAAAAATCTAATCATTTCATACTTGTC
The DNA here is from genome assembly GCF_964187855.1 of Myxine glutinosa. Classification (NCBI taxonomy): domain Eukaryota; kingdom Metazoa; phylum Chordata; class Myxini; order Myxiniformes; family Myxinidae; genus Myxine; species Myxine glutinosa. Next base: position 5,357,006 of record NC_136265.1, read on the forward strand.
ACATACGCTACAAATTTCGTCTGAATCTGTCCACACTCCACAACTTTGAGATATTTTGTACACAAACTGACAAACAGACAGGGATGAAAACATAACCTCCATCCAACTTTGGTGGCGTAAGTAATTAAATATTTCTGTATTTCATTTTTAATTATATTGCAGAAGTTTCTAAAAACAAAATTACACTTTAACATTATGGGGTATTGTGTGTTAATCAGTGACAAAAAAAATCTCAATTAAATCCATTTTAAATTCAGGATGTAACACAACAAAATGTGAATACGTCAAGGGGTGTGAATACTTTCTGAAGGCACTGTAAATTAGTTAACAATGAACGACAGTATAGCTTGTGTTTATATCTCCATTGAAATACAATTATGAGCATCTTGTGCATGTAATTATATACTTTTAGGAGTCGTGGACGGCGAGAGAACGAGGCCATTTGGTTGAGTTAAAAGCATGTTTATTCGAACAGAACCCAGCACACTCTGTCAAGCCCGTTTATCGGGCAGCAATATATATACACACTCAAACACGTCATGCCGGAGCGTTTGCCCGGGAAAGGCGAGTCTGGACGTGCCCGGGCGTCCTGGGCGAGCCCTGGAAAGGCGAGGCTGGGCATGCCCGGGCGTCCTCGGCGAGCCCTGGAAAGGCGAGGCTGGGCATGCCCGGGCGTCCCCGGCGAGCCCTGGAAAGGCTAGTCTGGACGTGCCCGGGCGTCCTGGGCGAGCCCTGGAAAGGCGAGACTGGGCGTGCCCGGGCGTCCTCGGCGAGCCCTGGAAAGGCGAGACTGGGCGTGCCCGGGCGTCCTCGGGCGAGCCCGGGAAAGGCGAGACTGGGCGTGCCCGGGCGTCCTCGGGCGAGCCCGGGAAAGGCGAGTCCGGGCATGGCTGGGAAAGACGAGACCGGGCGTGCCCGGGCGGCTCGGGCGAGCCTGGGAAAGGCGAGTCCGGGCATGCCCGGGAGAGGCGCGTCTGGGCCTGTCCGGGCGGCCTTGGCGAGCCCGGCATGGTGATCGCTCCCTCGCCACGTCCTCAGCAGGTGCAAGGCGATTGTGTATACCCAGCGGTAACCGGTACATACTCAACATTGTGACTCGAAACAGTTCCTGAATTATGTCCGCATGGCAAGTGGCCTCAGTGTTATTGTGAATTCCAAAGGATAAGGATCATATGTAGTCCGTCTGTATTTGTGCATACAACACTGTCCAAGCTAGTAACACGAATTTCAAGGGAAGTTGAGAAGCGTTTACACTGTTTTAATTGTTTTCTTAGTTTATGACTGTTTGACTAATATGACTTCACTTTGCTCCCATGCAGGATCCGCAGACAATACTGTGCCAGCTATGATACAAGCCAGAACAACAGAAACTAGCAATGCACTGTCCTGCAGCTGTCTACTGTAAATTGCAATAATGTGCCAGCTATGATACCAGTGACAACAACAGAAACTAGCAACGCACTGTACTGCTGCTCCCTAATGTAAATCGCAAGACCGTGCCAGCTATGATACCAGCAACAAAAACAGAAACTAGCACTGCACTGTACTGCTGCTTCCGACTGTAAATTGCAATAATGTGCCAGCTATGATACCAGCAACAATAACAGAAACTAGCAATGCACTGTACTGCTGCTCCCTACTGTAAATTGCAATAATGTGCCAGCTATGATACCAGCAACAATAACAGAAACTAGCAATGCACTGTACTGCTGCTCCCTACTGTAAATTGCAATAATGTGCCAGCTATGATACCAGCAACAATAACAGAAACTAGCAATGCACTGTACTGCTGCTCCCCACTGTAAATTGCAACGCCATGCCAGCTATACCAGCAACAATAACAGAAACTAGCAATGCACTGTACTGCTGCTCCCCACTGTAAATCGCAACGCCATGCCAGCTGTGATACCAGCGACAATAACAGAAACTAGCAATGCACTGTGCTGCTGCTCCCTACTGTAAATCGCAACACCGTGCCAGCTATGATACCAGCGACAACAACAGAAACTAGCAATGCACTGTATTGCTGCTCCCTGCTGTAAATTGCAACACCATGCCAGCTATGATAGCAGCAACAACAACAGAAACTAGCAATGTACTGTACTGCTGCTCCCTGCTGTAAATCGCAACACCATGCCAGCTATACCAGCAACAATAACAGAAACTAGCAATGCACTGTACTGCTGCTCCCTGCTGTAAATCGCAACACCATGCCAGCTATACCAGCAACAATAACAGAAACTAGCAATGCACTGTACTGCTGCTCCCTGCTGTAAATCGCAACACCATGCCAGCTATACCAGCAACAATAACAGAAACTAGCAATGCATTGTACTGCTGCTCCCTACTGTAAATCGCAACACCGTGCCAGAAATGATACCAGCGACAACAACAGAAACTAGCAATGCACTGTATTGCTGCTCCCTACTGTACATCGCAACACCATGCCCGCTATAACAGCAACAATAACAGAAACTAGCAATGCACTGTACTGCTGCTCCCTGCTGTAAATCGCAACACCATGCCAGCTATACCAGCAACAATAACAGAAACGAGCAATGCACTGTACTGCTGCTCCCTACTGTAAATCGCAACACCGTGCCAGCTATACCAGCAACAATAACAGAAACTAGCAATGCACTGTACTGCTGCTCCCTGCTGTAAATCGCAACACCATGCCAGCTATACCAGCAACAATAACAGAAACTAGCAATGCACTGTACTACCGCTCCCTGCTGTAAATCGCAACACCATGCCAGCTATACCAGCAACAATAACAGAAACTAGCAATGCATTGTACTGCTGCTCCCTACTGTAAATCGCAACACCGTGCCAGAAATGATACCAGCGACAACAACAGAAACTAGCAATGCACTGTATTGCTGCTCCCTACTGTACATCGCAACACCATGCCCGCTATAACAGCAACAATAACAGAAACTAGCAATGCACTGTACTGCTGCTCCCTGCTGTAAATCGCAACACCATGCCAGCTATACCAGCAACAATAACAGAAACGAGCAATGCACTGTACTGCTGCTCCCTACTGTAAATCGCAACACCGTGCCAGCTATACCAGCAACAATAACAGAAACTAGCAATGCACTGTACTGCTGCTCCCTGCTGTAAATCGCAACACCATGCCAGCTATACCAACAACAATAACAGAAACTAGCAATGCACTGTACTACCGCTCCCTACTGTAAATTTCAACACCATGCCAGCTATGATAGCAGCAACAACAACAGAAACTAGCAATGTACTGTACTGCTGCTCCCTGCTGTAAATCGCAACACCATGCCAGCTATACCAGCAACAATAACAGAAACTAGCAATGCACTGTACTGCTGCTCCCTGCTGTAAATCGCAACACCATGCCAGCTATACCAGCAACAATAACAGAAACTAGCAATGCACTGTACTGCTGCTCCCTGCTGTAAATCGCAACACCATGCCAGCTATACCAGCAACAATAACAGAAACTAGCAATGCATTGTACTGCTGCTCCCTACTGTAAATCGCAACACCGTGCCAGAAATGATACCAGCGACAACAACAGAAACTAGCAATGCACTGTATTGCTGCTCCATACTGTACATCGCAACACCATGCCCGCTATAACAGCAACAATAACAGAAACGAGCAATGCACTGTACTGCTGCTCCCTACTGTAAATCGCAACACCGTGCCAGAAATGATACCAGCGACAACAACAGAAACTAGCAATGCACTGTATTGCTGCTCCTTACTGTAAATCGCAACACCGTGCCAGCTATGATACCAGCGACAACAACAGAAACTAGCAATGCACTGTACTGCTGCTCCCCACTGTAAATTGCAATAATGTGCCAGCTATGATACCAGCAACTATAACAGAAACTAGCAATGCACTGTACTGCTGCTCCCTAATGTAAATTGCAATAATGTGCCAGCTATGATACCAGAAACAATAACAGAAACTAGCAATGCACTGTACTGCTGCTCCCTACTGCAAATTGCAAAAATGTGCCAGCTATGATACCAGCAACAATAACAGAAACTAGCAATGCACTGTACTGCTGCTCCCTACTGTAAATCGCAACACCGTGCCAGCTATGATACCACTACCAGCGACAACAACAGAAACTAGCAATGCACTGTACTGCTGCTCCCGACTGTAAATCGCAACACCGTGCCAGCTATGATACCAGCGACAACAACAGAAACGAGCAACGCACTGTACTGCTGCTCCCTACTGTAAATTGCAAAAATGTGCCAGCTATGACACCAGCAACAATAACAGAAACTAGCAATGCACTGTACTGCTGCTCCCTACTGTAAATCGCAACACCGTGCCAGCTACGATACCAGCGACAACAGAAACTAGCAATGCACTGTACTGCTGCTCCCTACTGTAAATCGCAACACCATGCCAGCTATACCAGCAACAATAACAGAAACTAGCAATGCACTGTACTGCTGCTCCCTACTGTAAATCGCAACACCGTGCCAGCTATACCAGCAACAATAACAGAAACTAGCAATGCACTGTACTGCTGCTCCCTACTGTAAATCGCAACACCGTGCCAGCTATACCAGCAACAATAACAGAAACTAGCAATGCACTGTACTGCTGCTCCCTACTGTAAATCGCAACACCGTGCCAGCTATGATACCAGCGACAACAACAGAAACTAGCAATGCACTGTACTGCTGCTCCCTACTGTAAATCGCAACGCCATGCCAGCTGTGATACCAGCGACAATAACAGAAATTAGCAATGCACTGTACTGCTGCTCCCTACTGTAAATCGCAACACCGTGCCAGCTATGATACCAGCGACAACAACAGAAACTAGCAATGCACTGTACTGCTGCTCCCTACTGTAAATCGCAACACCATGCCAGCTATGATACCAGCGACAACAACAGAAACTAGCAATGCACTGTACTGCTGCTCCCTACTGTAAATCGCAACACCATGCCAGCCAGCTATGATACCAGCGACAATAACAGAAACTAGCAATGCACTGTACTGCTGCTCCCTACTGTAAATCGCAACACCGTGGCAGCTATACCAGCAACAATAACAGAAACTAGCAATGCACTGTACTGCTGCTCCCTACTGTAAATCGCAACACCGTGCCAGCTATACCAGCAACAACAACAGAAACTAGCAATGCACTGTACTGCTGCTCCCTACTGTAAATCGCAACACCGTGCCAGCTATACCAGCGACAACAACATAAACTAGCAATGCACTGTACTGCTGCTCCCGACTGTAAATCGCAACACCGTGCCAGCTATACCAGCAACAACAACAGAAACTAGCAATGCACTGTACTGCTGCTCCCTACTGTAAATCGCAACACCGTGCCAGCTATGATACCAGCGACAACAACAGAAACTAGCAATGCACTGTACTGCTGCTCCCTACTGTAAATCGCAACACCGTGCCAGCTATACCAGCAACAATAACAGAAACTAGCAATGCACTGTACTGCTGCTCCCTACTGTAAATCGCAACACCGTGCCAGCTATACCAGCAACAACAACAGAAACTAGCAATGCACTGTACTGCTGCTCCCTACTGTAAATCGCAACACCGTGCCAGCTATACCAGCAACAACAACATAAACTAGCAATGCACTGTACTGCTGCTCCCTACTGTAAATCGCAACACCGTGCCAGCTATACCAGCAACAACAGAAACTAGCAATGCACTGTACTGCTGCTCCCTACTGTAAATCGCAACACCGTGCCAGCTATACCAGCAACAATAACAGAAACTAGCAATGCACTGTACTGCTGCTCCCTGCTGTAAATCGCAACACCGTGGCAGCTACACCAGCAACAATAACAGAAACTAGCAATGCACTGTACTGCTGCTCCCTACTGTAAATCGCAACACCGTGGCAGCTATGATACCAGCGACAACAACAGAAACTAGCAATGCACTGTACTGCTGCTCCCTACTGTAAATCGCAACACCATGCCAGCTATGATACCAGCGACAATAACAGAAACTAGCAATGCACTGTACTGCTGCTCCCTACTGTAAATCGCAACACTGTGCCAGCTATGATACCAGCAACAACAACAGAAACTAGCAATGCACTGTACTGCTGCTCCCTACTGTAAATCGCAACACCGTGCCAGCTATGATACCAGTGACAATAACAGAAACTAGCAATGAACTGTACTGCTGCTCCCTACTGTAAATCGCAACACTGTGCCAGCTATACCAGCAACAATAACAGAAACTAGCAATGCACTGTACTGCTGCTCCCTACTGTAAATCGCAACACCGTGCCAGCTATGATACCAGCGACAATAACAGAAACTAGCAATGCACTGTACTGCTGCTCCCTACTGTAAATCGCAACACCGTGCCAGCTATGATACCAGCAACAACAGAAACTAGCAATGCACTGTACTGCTGCTCCCTTCTGTAAATCGCAACACCGTGCCAGCTATGATACCAGCAACAATAACAGAAACTAGCAATGCACTGTACTGCTGCTCCCTACTGTAAATTGTAACATCGTGCCAGCTATGATACCAGCGACAATAACAGAAACTAGCAATGCACTGTACTGCTGCTCCCTACTGTAAATCGCAACACCGTGCCAGCTATGATACCAGCGACTATAACAGAAACTAGCAATGCACTGTACTGCTGCTCCCCACTGTAAATTGCAACGCCATGCCAGCTATACCAACAACAATAACAGAAACTAGCAATGCACTGTACTGCTGCTCCCCACTGTAAATTGCAACGCCATGCCAGCTATGATACCAGCGACAATAACAGAAACTAGCAATGCACTGTACTGCTGCTCCCCACTGTAAATTGCAACACTGTGCCAGCTATACCAGCAACAATAACAGAAACTAGCAATGCACTGTACTGCTGCTCCCTACTGCAAATCGCAACACCGTGCCAGCTATGATACCAGCGACAATAACAGAAACTAGCAATGCACTGTACTGCTGCTCCCTACTGTAAATCGCAACACCGTGCCAGCTATGATACCAGCAACAACAACAGAAACTAGCAATGCACTGTACTGCTGCTCCCTTCTGTAAATCGCAACACCGTGCCAGCTATGATACCAGCAACAATAACAGAAACTAGCAATGCACTGTACTGCTGCTCCCTACTGTAAATCGCAACACCGTGCCAGCTATGATACCAGCGACAATAACAGAAACTAGCAATGCACTGTACTGCTTCTCCCCACTGTAAATTGCAACGCCATGCCAGCTATACCAACAACAATAACAGAAACTAGCAATGCACTGTACTGCTGCTCCCCACTGTAAATTGCAACGCCATGCCAGCTATACCAACAACAATAACAGAAACTAGCAATGCACTGTACTGCTGCTCCCTACTGTAAATCGCAACACCGTGCCAGCTATGATACCAGCGACAATAACAGAAACTAGCAATGCACTGTACTGCTGCTCCCTACTGTAAATCGCAACACCGTGCCAGCTATGATACCAGCAACAACAACAGAAACTAGCAATGCACTGTACTGCTGCTCCCTTCTGTAAATCGCAACACCGTGCCAGCTATGATACCAGCAACAATAACAGAAACTAGCAATGCACTGTACTGCTGCTCTCTATTGTAAATCGCAACACCGTGCCAGCTATGATACCAGCGACAATAACAGAAACTAGCAATGCACTGTACTGCTGCCCCCCACTGTAAATTGCAACGCCATGCCAGCTATACCAACAACAATAACAGAAACTAGCAATGCACTGTACTGCTGCTCCCCACTGTAAATTGCAACGCCATGCCAGCTATACCAACAACAATAACAGAAACTAGCAATGCACTGTACTGCTGCTCCCCACTGTAAATTGCAACGCCATGCCAGCTATACCAACAACAATAACAGAAACTAGCAATGCACTGTATTGCTGCTCCCTACTGTAAATCGCAACACCATGCTAGCTTTACCAGCAACAATAACAGAAACTAGCAATGCACTGTACTGCTGCTCCCTACTGTAAATTTCAACACCGTGCCAGCTATACCAACAACAATAACAGAAACTAGCAATGCACTGTACTGCTGCTCCCCACTGTAAATTGCAACGCCATGCCAGCTATACCAACAACAATAACAGAAACTAGCAATGCACTGTACTGCTGCTCCCCACTGTAAATTGCAACGCCATGCCAGCTATACCAGCGACAACAACAGAAACTAGCAATGCACTGTACTGCTGCTCCCCACTGTAAATCGCAACACCGTGCCAGCTATACCAACAACAATAACAGAAACTAGCAATGCACTGTACTGCTGCTCCCCACTGTAAATTGCAACGCCATGCCAGCTATACCAACAACAATAACAGAAACTAGCAATGCACTGTACTGCTGCTCCCCACTGTAAATTGCAACGCCATGCCAGCTATACCAGCGACAACAACAGAAACTAGCAATGCACTGTACTGCTGCTCCCCACTGTAAATCGCAACACCGTGCCAGCTATACCAACAACAATAACAGAAACTAGCAATGCACTGTACTGCTGCTCCTCACTGTAAATCGCAACACCGTGCCAGCTATACCAACAACAATAACAGAAACTAGCAATGCACTGTACTGCTGCTCCCCACTGTAAATTGCAACACCGTGCCAGCTATACCAACAACAATAACAGAAACTAGCAATGCACTGTACTGCTGCTCCCCACTGTAAATTGCAACGCCATGCCAGCTTTACCAGCAACAATAACAGAAACTAGCAATGCACTGTACTACCGCTCCCAACTGCAGGTCATAAAACTGTGCCAGTGTGCCACCCATGACACATAGCAACAATAACATAACTTTAAACTGTGAGCAGTGATACCCCAGGGACCAAAACGCCCCATTCTCATTGGACAATTGCATAATGATGTCGTTGACATCGGCAGCCTGGATCAGATTATGCAAAGTTTGAACTACATTGGTTGAAAAATTGACAAATGTTCGAGGTTTTTTCATGGAATCCAATATGGCCACCATGTCATGTGACCTATGATATCATCCTTCGGATATAGGCCCTACATCAATTCAAGTGGCATCCTATAAGTGGTTCTAGTTTCAACTCAATCGATTGAAAAATGACGGAGAACTGTGTTTCAAACGTTTTCGTAAATCCAATATGGCCACCTTGTCACATGACCTGACATCATTCACATGATATATGTTGCTCCGTAAACTCGGACACACAAATTCCCTCGGGGTTATTCCAACTGGAATAATTTTGCTGTCGAGTTGCAAAATTGAAACTTTGGAATTTTTATCAGAACGTCACAAAACAAAGTCACCAAACTGTGGTAACTAGGCAAGGTAAAAGTAGTAGTGGCCTTAAAGCAAGAGAAGGGAACACATTCCTCGGGTCAAGACCACCCTCTTTGGTACATGTATCAGGTGGTGCTTTTTGGTACATTAAAGCTGCACCGGTTACAAAAATAAAACATTTCTTTTCGAAAGCTGGCAGTGTCCATGTGTTTTATACCTCTCCCCTCCTCGCCCCCTCACCCCCTCTTACCATGCCTCCTCCCCCCATGCCCTCTCCCTCCCACAGATCTCCCGATGTCCCTGCTCTCTACTGTTGTACTTGTGTGCTTCCCCTTCTCTCCCCATCTTGTCTCCCGCTCCCTATATTTCGTCTCATGCGTCCGTTTGTTTTTTTGTCGTTAACCCGACGTGACGTCTCTAAAAAAACCAGATAATGCTGCACTATACGGGCCTGCCAGGCCCTGGGTCATAACAAACTAAAGTTGAAAAAAAGATTGTGCTAATGTGATTTTAACTCTGCCAAATTGTGCTAATGTGATGCTAATTATGCCAGTCTGTGATAACGTGATGATAATTATGCAAATTTCTGCTAATTTGCTTCTAATTATGCTAATTCGTTTGTTATTGTAATGGTAATTGTGCTATTTTGATGCTAAATTTTGCTAGTTTGATGCTAAGTTGTCCTATATTGAATCGAATTATGCTAACTTGTGCTAATTTGAAGCTAATTGTGCTATTTTGTGCTAATTACCCTCGCCAGAGGAGAGGGAATTGCATTCGAGTCCGTTTGTCTGTCTGTTTGTGCGTCCGCACTGAATAAATATGATTTTCTCTGCAACTGTTGGTCCGATTGGCAGGAAATTTTCACCATAGGTGCATCTCCACCTGTATAATTTTTAATGAAAAGTATGACGTCATATGTCACGTGGTACGGGCGCCATCTTGGAAAAACTGAAAAACTTTGCACCTCTATATCTCCAAAAGCGCTACATAGAAAAAAAATGAGACATGGCTCATTGTAAAGTACTGTCCATGGGGAATAACATATGTTGGTGATGATGTCATAGGTGCCTCCATTATGACGTCATAATTTGACAAGTACAGAACTTCATCCGATCAAGATGAAATTTGGTGAGCGTCATCGACGGCTAAATTGGTGTAGAAAATAACAATGATGACGTCATCGGTCATGTGGGTCGGCCGCCATATTTGTTTTAACACAAAAGCCAGACACCAGAGTAACACCAGAAAATTTTTATTCCATACTTTGCTGGCTTGGTCGGCATGTATTAGACAAACTTGCATCGCCCTCTGAAGGGTGCCAGCTGCTCATCGACTGTGACACACTCATGGGGAACAAACCTCTTATGACAGTTTGCCAGGAAAAGGTTCCAAACATCTCTAAAGGCTGCCACGTAGTCTGTTTTCAGACAAAAGTCTCTTGTCCTCTTGTCGTCAAACCTCAAAAAATGGCGAATTTCCTCAAATCTTTTTATGGACATTGTGGTGCGATACATTGGCTTTGCGATACATAAGCCGATACAATACATAAGCCAATGCGCTACATTGGCTTACATTGGCTTCAACAAGCTATTCCCAAAGAGCTCCTGTAGGGAAACATCCCAGTTATTTTCGTATCCTGCTAAAAGGGCAAGGCCGAAAAAAGCCAGAAGCTCCTGTTTGGAGATATCATGGAAAACCTTACTATGGATTGCTGATGTTATCCACCCTTCGAGGTTTGAACACTTGCAAATCTCTTCAAGCATGTTGTCAGTAACAAAGAGATCCCAGGCATCCTTGGGTGACATTGCATAGTTTCCTGGTGCAGGATCTGGTTGTTTCTTCATTATGTTTGCGCTCAGTGTTTTCCTCTGAGGTGGAGCGTTTTTGCTCCAGTATGTCCCATTTTGACTGGTTCGAATGCTTCCTTCGGTGTCGTCTCCACTGTCCTCTTCAGTGTCATCATCACTGTCCTCACTACCAGAGTATTCCGGCAACTGAACTACTTCAGAAGCTGATGTTGCTTGCCGAAGTTGCAGCAGAGGAGGACGCACGGTATCTGTTCCAGGTTGGTAGTCTGGGTCTGGATCTGGTTCGGAAAATTCCGATTCCTCGGCAGTGTTGGGGATCTCTTCTGCCTCCAACAGCTCCAGCACCTGCTCCACACTGAGGCTCCGTTTCGACATTGTACAATACTAAAAGAAAAAGAAAATGTTATGAGCCTGCATTCCCGAATTTCTAAAGTACACGTAAAGCAATCTATATCTATCTATAATTCCAGTAATCTCTGTACGTTTGTACGTTTGTACGTTTGTACGTTTGTACGTTTGTACGTTTGTCTGTTTGTCTGTGACCGCTGTTTCTCGACAACTACCGGTCCGATATACTTGAAACTTGCCAGGTATATTGCTGGGGACCCGAGGATGTGCCTTTTCAAGGTTTGAAATTAATCGGACAAGTACTTACCGAGCTATGGCGATTTAGCCGTTCGCCGTTCGCTTTGCCGTTGCGAATGGACCAAACCATTCATGTAAATAGAGGGGGGGGGGGGTTCTGTGGTCGTTCGCTTTGGCTTTGCGAATGGACCAAACCATTCATGTAAATAGAGGGGGGGGGGTTCTGTGGTCGTTCGCTTTGGCTTTGCGAATGGACCAAACCATTCATGTAAATAGAGGGGGGGGTTCTGTGGTCGTTGCGAATGGACCAAACCATTCACATCGAATCATCGAATCACATCGAATGGACCAAACCGTTCGCTTTGGACCAAACCATTGCATGTAAATAGAGAGGGGGGTTCTGTGGTCGTTGCGAATGGACCAAACCATTCATGTAAATAGAGGGGGGGGGGGGGGTTCTGTGGTCGTTACTGCCACGTGGTTTCAAAGTTTTTTTTTGTTGTTGTTGTTTGCACGCATGTTTTTTTGCACCCACGTACGGGCACGCCCTAGGATGTTTACACACACACACCCCTACACAAATTTTTTTTTTTTTTTTTTTTTGGCAAGGAACGGGCACCCACGTACGGGCACGTCCTAGCTTATATATAGTACGGGCATGCCCTAGTATATATAAAACACAGTTTGTGTGTGCGTGTGTGTGTGTGCATGTGTGTGTGTGTAATGTTACCGATAGACTCCTAAACGGAGAGGCTCACGTACTTGATATTTGGCACAGACATGGCCATTGAGCCTGGGACGAACATGGCCGACCTAAAAATTTATTTCATAATATGTTTTTACCATATTTTTATCTCAGCGCGAAATATTATGACCGGAATCTGACCGGAAGCAGAGCAGCGCGCTGATTCGCTCAGAGCGATCACGTGATGTTCGTTGCCGCCATTAACTCATTTATGCGTTCGCACGTATTTCAGAGCGATTGCGTTTTCGCCGGGTACTTCTGCATGATTAGCATTTAGCATGATTTAGCATGTTTCACATAGATTTTTTTTCAGCGAGCAGAAGTACCCGGCATTGTACGAATAATATATCGATAGTGCCGTGTAGGGCGGAGTGATGCCGCTGTGGGAGGGACCGAGCAAGGTCGCTGTGGGCGGGACCGAGCGAGGTCGCTGTGGGCGGGGCCGGGCGAGGTCGCTGTGGGCGGGACCGAGCGAGGTCGCTGTGGGCGGGACCGAGCGAGGCAGCTATGGGCGGGGCCGAGAGAGGTCGCTGTGGGCGGGGCCGAGAGAGGTCGCTGTGGGCGGGACCGAGCGAGGTCGCTGTGGGCGGGACCGAGCGAGGTCGCTGTGGGCGGGCCCGGACGAGATCGCTGTGGGCGGGAGTTGTGGTGAAAAACCCTAGGATTTAATATGGCACCAGGGTTGTGGTGAAAACCCGAGGATTTAATATGGCACCAGGGTTGTGGTGAAAAACCCTAGGATTTAATATGGCACCAGGGTTGTGGTGAAAAACCCTAGGATTTAATATAGCACCAGGGTTGTGGTGAAAACCCGAGGATTTAATATGGCACCAGGGTTGTGGTGAAAAACCCTCGGATTTAATATAGCACCAGGGTTGTGGTGAAAAACCAGAGGATTTAATATAGCACCAGGGTTGTGGTGAAAAACCAGAGGATTTAATATAGCACCAGGGTTGTGGTGAAAAACCAGAGGATTTAATATAGCACCAGGGTTGTGGTGAAAACCCGAGGATTTAATATAGCACCAGGGTTGTGGTGAAAACCCGAGGATTTAATATAGCACCAGGGTTGTGGTGAAAACCCGAGGATTTAATATAGCACCAGGGTTGTGGTGAAAACCCGAGGATTTAATATGGCACCAGGGTTGTGGTGAAAAACCCGAGGATTTAATATAGCACCAGGGTTGTGGTGAAAACCCGAGGATTTAATATGGCACCAGGGTTGTGGTGAAAAACCCGAGGATTTAATATGGCACCAGGGTTGTGGTGAAAAACCCTAGGATTTAATATAGCACCAGGGTTGTGGTGAAAACCCTAGGATTTAATATGGCACCAGGGTTGTGGTGAAAAACCAGAGGATTGAATATAGCACCAGGGTTGTGGTGAAAGACCCTAGGATTGAATATGGCACCAGGGTTGTGGTGAAAAACCCGAGGATTTAATATAGCACCAGGGTTGTGGTGAAAACCCGAGGATTTAATATGGCACCAGGGTTGTGGTGAAAAACCCTAGGATTTAATATAGCACCAGGGTTGTGGTGAAAAACCCTAGGATTTAATATGGCACCAGGGTTGTGGTGAAAAACCCGAGGATTTAATATAGCACCAGGGTTGTGGTGAAAACCCGAGGATTTAATATGGCACCAGGGTTGTGGTGAAAAACCCTAGGATTTAATATAGCACCAGGGTTGTGGTGAAAAACCCGAGGATTTAATATGGCACCAGGGTTGTGGTGAAAAACCCTAGGATTTAATATAGCACCAGGGTTGTGGTGAAAACCCGAGGATTTAATATGGCACCAGGGTTGTGGTGAAAACCCGAGGATTTAATATGGCACCAGGGTTGTGGTGAAAAACCGAGGATTTAATATGGCACCAGGGTTGTGGTGAAAACCCGAGGATTTAATATGGCACCAGGGTTGTGGTGAAAAACCCTCGGATTTAATATAGCACCAGGGTTGTGGTGAAAAACCAGAGGATTTAATATAGCACCAGGGTTGTGGTGAAAAACCCGAGGATTTAATATAGCACCAGGGTTGTGGTGAAAACCCGAGGATTTAATATGGCACCAGGGTTGTGGTGAAAAACCAGAGGATTTAATATAGCACCAGGGTTGTGGTGAAAACCCGAGGATTTAATATGGCACCAGGGTTGTGGTGAAAAACCCTCGGATTTAATATAGCACCAGGGTTGTGGTGAAAAACCCGAGGATTTAATATAGCACCAGGGTTGTGGTGAAAACCCGAGGATTTAATATGGCACCAGGGTTGTGGTGAAAAACCAGAGGATTTAATATAGCACCAGGGTTGTGGTGAAAAACCGAGGATTTAATATAGCACCAGGGTTGTGGTGAAAACCCGAGGATTTAATATGGCACCAGGGTTGTGGTGAAAAACCAGAGGATTTAATATAGCACCAGGGTTGTGGTGAAAAACCCGAGGATTTAATATAGCACCAGGGTTGTGGTGAAAAACCCGAGGATTTAATATGGCACCAGGGTTGTGGTGAAAAACCAGAGGATTTAATATAGCACCAGGGTTGTGGTGAAAACCCGAGGATTTAATATAGCACCAGGGTTGTGGTGAAAACCCGAGGATTTAATATGGCACCAGGGTTGTGGTGAAAAACCAGAGGATTTAATATAGCACCAGGGTTGTGGTGAAAAACCCGAGGATTTAATATAGCACCAGGGTTGTGGTGAAAACCCGAGGATTTAATATGGCACCAGGGTTGTGGTGAAAAACCCTAGGATTTAATATAGCACCAGGGTTGTGGTGAAAAACCCGAGGATTTAATATAGCACCAGGGTTGTGGTGAAAAACCCTAGGATTTAATATAGCACCAGGGTTGTGGTGAAAAACCCGAGGATTTAATATAGCACCAGGGTTGTGGTGAAAACCCGAGCATTTAATATAGCACCAGGGTTGTGGTGAAAAACCCTAGGATTTAATATAGCACCAGGGTTGTGGTGAAAAACCCGAGGATTTAATATGGCACCAGGGTTGTGGTGAAAAACCAGAGCATTTAATATAGCACCAGGGTTGTGGTGAAAAACCCTAGGATTTAATATGGCACCAGGGTTGTGGTGAAAAACCCTCGGATTGAATATGGCACCAGGGTTGTGGTGAAAAACCCTCGGATTTAATATGGCACCAGGGTTGTGGTGAAAAACCCGAGGATTTAATATAGCACCAGGGTTGTGGTGAAAAACCCTAGGATTTAATATAGCACCAGGGTTGTGGTGAAAAACCCGAGGATTTAATATAGCACCAGGGTTGTGGTGAAAAACCCGAGGATTTAATATGGCACCAGGGTTGTGGTGAAAAACCCGAGGATTTAATATAGCACCAGGGTTGTGGTGAAAAACCCTAGGATTTAATATAGCACCAGGGTTGTGGTGAAAAACCCGAGGATTTAATATAGCACCAGGGTTGTGGTGAAAAACCCTAGGATTTAATATAGCACCAGGGTTGTGGTGAAAAACCCGAGGATTTAATATAGCACCAGGGTTGTGGTGAAAAACCCGAGGATTTAATATGGCACCAGGGTTGTGGTGAAAAACCAGAGGATTGAATATGGCACCAGGGTTGTGGTGAAAAACCCTCGGATTTAATATAGCACCAGGGTTGTGGTGAAAAACCAGAGCATTTAATATAGCACCAGGGTTGTGGTGAAAAACCAGAGGATTTAATATAGCACCAGGGTTGTGGTGAAAACCCGAGGATTTAATATGGCACCAGGGTTGTGGTGAAAAACCCTCGGATTTAATATAGCACCAGGGTTGTGGTGAAAAACCAGAGGATTTAATATAGCACCAGGGTTGTGGTGAAAAACCCGAGGATTTAATATAGCACCAGGGTTGTGGTGAAAACCCGAGGATTTAATATGGCACCAGGGTTGTGGTGAAAAACCAGAGGATTTAATATAGCACCAGGGTTGTGGTGAAAAACCGAGGATTTAATATAGCACCAGGGTTGTGGTGAAAACCCGAGGATTTAATATGGCACCAGGGTTGTGGTGAAAAACCAGAGGATTTAATATAGCACCAGGGTTGTGGTGAAAAACCCGAGGATTTAATATAGCACCAGGGTTGTGGTGAAAAACCCGAGGATTTAATATGGCACCAGGGTTGTGGTGAAAAACCAGAGGATTTAATATAGCACCAGGGTTGTGGTGAAAACCCGAGGATTTAATATAGCACCAGGGTTGTGGTGAAAACCCGAGGATTTAATATGGCACCAGGGTTGTGGTGAAAAACCAGAGGATTTAATATAGCACCAGGGTTGTGGTGAAAAACCCGAGGATTTAATATAGCACCAGGGTTGTGGTGAAAACCCGAGGATTTAATATGGCACCAGGGTTGTGGTGAAAAACCCTAGGATTTAATATAGCACCAGGGTTGTGGTGAAAAACCCGAGGATTTAATATAGCACCAGGGTTGTGGTGAAAAACCCTAGGATTTAATATAGCACCAGGGTTGTGGTGAAAAACCCGAGGATTTAATATAGCACCAGGGTTGTGGTGAAAACCCGAGCATTTAATATAGCACCAGGGTTGTGGTGAAAAACCCTAGGATTTAATATAGCACCAGGGTTGTGGTGAAAAACCCGAGGATTTAATATGGCACCAGGGTTGTGGTGAAAAACCAGAGCATTTAATATAGCACCAGGGTTGTGGTGAAAAACCCTCGGATTTAATATGGCACCAGGGTTGTGGTGAAAAACCCGAGGATTTAATATAGCACCAGGGTTGTGGTGAAAAACCCTAGGATTTAATATAGCACCAGGGTTGTGGTGAAAAACCCGAGGATTTAATATAGCACCAGGGTTGTGGTGAAAAACCCGAGGATTTAATATGGCACCAGGGTTGTGGTGAAAAACCCGAGGATTTAATATAGCACCAGGGTTGTGGTGAAAAACCCTAGGATTTAATATAGCACCAGGGTTGTGGTGAAAAACCCGAGGATTTAATATAGCACCAGGGTTGTGGTGAAAAACCCTAGGATTTAATATAGCACCAGGGTTGTGGTGAAAAACCCGAGGATTTAATATAGCACCAGGGTTGTGGTGAAAAACCCGAGGATTTAATATGGCACCAGGGTTGTGGTGAAAAACCAGAGGATTGAATATGGCACCAGGGTTGTGGTGAAAAACCAGAGCATTTAATATAGCACCAGGGTTGTGGTGAAAAACCCTAGGATTTAATATAGCACCAGGGTTGTGGTGAAAAACCAGAGCATTTAATATAGCACCAGGGTTGTGGTGAAAAACCCTAGGATTTAATATAGCACCAGGGTTGTGGTGAAAAACCCGAGGATTTAATATAGCACCAGGGTTGTGGTGAAAAACCCTAGGATTTAATATAGCACCAGGGTTGTGGTGAAAAACCCGAGGATTTAATATAGCACCAGGGTTGTGGTGAAAACCCGAGCATTTAATATAGCACCAGGGTTGTGGTGAAAAACCCTAGGATTTAATATAGCACCAGGGTTGTGGTGAAAAACCAGAGCATTTAATATAGCACCAGGGTTGTGGTGAAAAACCCTCGGATTTAATATGGCACCAGGGTTGTGGTGAAAAACCAGAGCATTTAATATAGCACCAGGGTTGTGGTGAAAAACCCTCGGATTTAATATGGCACCAGGGTTGTGGTGAAAACCCTAGGATTTAATATGGCACCAGGGTTGTGGTGAAAAACCCGAGGATTTAATATAGCACCAGGGTTGTGGTGAAAAACCCGAGGATTTAATATGGCACCAGGGTTGTGGTGAAAAACCCTAGGATTTAATATAGCACCAGGGTTGTGGTGAAAACCCGAGGATTTAATATGGCACCAGGGTTGTGGTGAAAAACCCTCGGATTTAATATGGCACCAGGGTTGTGGTGAAAAACCCTCGGATTTAATATAGCACCAGGGTTGTGGTGAAAAACCCGAGGATTTAATATAGCACCAGGGTTGTGGTGAAAACCCGAGGATTTAATATGGCACCAGGGTTGTGGTGAAAAACCCTAGGATTTAATATAGCACCAGGGTTGTGGTGAAAAACCCTCGGATTTAATATAGCACCAGGGTTGTGGTGAAAAACCCTAGGATTTAATATAGCACCAGGGTTGTGGTGAAAAACCCTAGGATTTAATATAGCACCAGGGTTGTGGTGAAAACCCGAGGATTTAATATGGCACCAGGGTTGTGGTGAAAAACCCTCGGATTTAATATAGCACCAGGGTTGTGGTGAAAAACCCTAGGATTTAATATAGCACCAGGGTTGTGGTGAAAAACCAGAGGATTTAATATGGCACCAGGGTTGTGGTGAAAAACCCTCGGATTTAATATAGCACCAGGGTTGTGGTGAAAAACCCTAGGATTTAATATGGCACCAGGGTTGTGGTGAAAAACCCGAGGATTTAATATAGCACCAGGGTTGTGGTGAAAAACCCGAGGATTTAATATGGCACCAGGGTTGTGGTGAAAAACCCTAGGATTTAATATAGCACCAGGGTTGTGGTGAAAACCCGAGGATTTAATATAGCACCAGGGTTGTGGTGAAAAACCCTAGGATTTAATATAGCACCAGGGTTGTGGTGAAAAACCCTAGGATTTAATATAGCACCAGGGTTGTGGTGAAAAACCCTCGGATTTAATATAGCACCAGGGTTGTGGTGAAAAACCCTCGGATTGAATATGGCACCAGGGTTGTGGTGAAAAACCCTAGGATTTAATATGGCACCAGGGTTGTGGTGAAAACCCGAGGATTTAATATGGCACCAGGGTTGTGGTGAAAACCCGAGGATTTAATATGGCACCAGGGTTGTGGTGAAAAACCCGAGGATTTAATATGGCACCAGGGTTGTGGTGAAAAACCCGAGGATTTAATATAGCACCAGGGTTGTGGTGAAAAACCCGAGGATTTAATATGGCACCAGGGTTGTGGTGAAAAACCAGAGGATTTAATATAGCACCAGGGTTGTGGTGAAAACCCGAGGATTTAATATAGCACCAGGGTTGTGGTGAAAAACCCGAGGATTTAATATAGCACCAGGGTTGTGGTGAAAAACCCGAGGATTTAATATGGCACCAGGGTTGTGGTGAAAAACCCTCGGATTTAATATAGCACCAGGGTTGTGGTGAAAAACCAGAGCATTTAATATAGCACCAGGGTTGTGGTGAAAAACCCTCGGATTTAATATGGCACCAGGGTTGTGGTGAAAACCCTAGGATTTAATATGGCACCAGGGTTGTGGTGAAAACCCTAGGATTTAATATGGCACCAGGGTTGTGGTGAAAAACCCTAGGATTTAATATAGCACCAGGGTTGTGGTGAAAAACCCGAGGATTTAATATAGCACCAGGGTTGTGGTGAAAAACCCTAGGATTTAATATGGCACCAGGGTTGTGGTGAAAACCCTAGGATTTAATATGGCACCAGGGTTGTGGTGAAAACCCTAGGATTTAATATGGCACCAGGGTTGTGGTGAAAAACCAGAGGATTTAATATAGCACCAGGGTTGTGGTGAAAAACCCGAGGATTTAATATAGCACCAGGGTTGTGGTGAAAAACCCGAGGATTTAATATGGCACCAGGGTTGTGGTGAAAAACCAGAGCATTTAATATAGCACCAGGGTTGTGGTGAAAAACCCTCGGATTTAATATGGCACCAGGGTTGTGGTGAAAACCCTAGGATTTAATATGGCACCAGGGTTGTGGTGAAAAACCAGAGGATTGAATATAGCACCAGGGTTGTGGTGAAAGACCCTAGGATTGAATATGGCACCAGGGTTGTGGTGAAAACCCTAGGATTTAATATGGCACCAGGGTTGTGGTGAAAAACCCTCGGATTTAATATGGCACCAGGGTTGTGGTGAAAAACCAGAGGATTGAATATAGCACCAGGGTTGTGGTGAAAGACCCTAGGATTGAATATGGCACCAGGGTTGTGGTGAAAACCCTAGGATTTAATATGGCACCAGGGTTGTGGTGAAAAACCCTCGGATTTAATATGGCACCAGGGTTGTGGTGAAAAACCCTCGGATTTAATATGGCACCAGGGTTGTGGTGAAAAACCCTCGGATTTAATATGGCACCAGGGTTGTGGTGAAAAACCCTCGGATTTAATATGGCACCAGGGTTGTGGTGAAAACCCTAGGATTTAATATGGCACCAGGGTTGTGGTGAAAAACCCTCGGATTTAATATGGCACCAGGGTTGTGGTGAAAAACCCTCGGATTTAATATAGCACCAGGGTTGTGGTGAAAAACCCTCGGATTTAATATGGCACCAGGGTTGTGGTGAAAAACCCTCGGATTTAATATGGCACCAGGGTTGTGGTGAAAAACCCTCGGATTTAATATGGCACCAGGGTTGTGGTGAAAACCCTAGGATTTAATATGGCACCAGGGTTGTGGTGAAAAACCAGAGGATTTAATATAGCACCAGGGTTGTGGTGAAAAACCCTCGGATTTAATATGGCACCAGGGTTGTGGTGAAAACCCTAGGATTTAATATGGCACCAGGGTTGTGGTGAAAAACCAGAGGATTGAATATAGCACCAGGGTTGTGGTGAAAGACCCTAGGATTGAATATGGCACCAGGGTTGTGGTGAAAACCCTAGGATTTAATATGGCACCAGGGTTGTGGTGAAAAACCCTCGGATTTAATATGGCACCAGGGTTGTGGTGAAAAACCCTCGGATTTAATATGGCACCAGGGTTGTGGTGAAAAACCCTCGGATTTAATATGGCACCAGGGTTGTGGTGAAAAACCCTCGGATTTAATATGGCACCAGGGTTGTGGTGAAAAACCCTCGGATTTAATATGGCACCAGGGTTGTGGTGAAAGACCCTAGGATTGAATATGGCACCAGGGTTGTGGTGAAAACCCTAGGATTTAATATGGCACCAGGGTTGTGGTGAAAAACCCTCGGATTGAATATGGCACCAGGGTTGTGGTGAAAAACCCTAGGATTTAATATGGCACCAGGGTTGTGGTGAAAAACCCTCGGATTTAATATGGCACCAGGGTTGTGGTGAAAGACCCTAGGATTGAATATGGCACCAGGGTTGTGGTGAAAACCCGAGGATTTAATATGGCACCAGGGTTGTGGTGAAAACCCGAGGATTTAATATGGCACCAGGGTTGTGGTGAAAAACCAGAGGATTTAATATGGCACCAGGGTTGTGGTGAAAACCCGAGGATTTAATATGGCACCAGGGTTGTGGTGAAAAACCAGAGGATTTAATATAGCACCAGGGTTGTGGTGAAAAACCCTCGGATTTAATATGGCACCAGGGTTGTGGTGAAAGACCCTAGGATTGAATATGGCACCAGGGTTGTGGTGAAAACCCGAGGATTTAATATGGCACCAGGGTTGTGGTGAAAACCCGAGGATTTAATATGGCACCAGGGTTGTGGTGAAAAACCAGAGGATTTAATATGGCACCAGGGTTGTGGTGAAAACCCCGAGGATTTAATATAGCACCAGGGTTGTGGTGAAAGACCCTAGGATTGAATATGGCACCAGGGTTGTGGTGAAAAACCAGAGGATTTAATATGGCACCAGGGTTGTGGTGAAAACCCCGAGGATTTAATATGGCACCAGGGTTGTGGTGAAAGACCCTAGGATTGAATATGGCACCAGGGTTGTGGTGAAAACCCGAGGATTTAATATGGCACCAGGGTTGTGGTGAAAAACCAGAGGATTTAATATGGCACCAGGGTTGTGGTGAAAACCCCTAGGATTGAATATGGCACCAGGGTTGTGGTGAAAGACCCAAGGATTGAATATGGCACCAGGGTTGTGGTGAAAAACCAGAGGATTTAATATGGCACCAGGGTTGTGGTGAAAACCCGAGGATTTAATATGGCACCAGGGTTGTGGTGAAAACCCCTAGGATTGAATATGGCACCAGGGTTGTGGTGAAAACCCCGAGGATTTAATATGGCACCAGGGTTGTGGTGAAAAACCAGAGGATTTAATATGGCACCAGGGTTGTGGTGAAAACCCCTAGGATTGAATATGGCACCAGGGTTGTGGTGAAAGACCCAAGGATTGAATATGGCACCAGGGTTGTGGTGAAAGACCTTAGGATTGAATATGGCACCAGGGTTGTGGTGAAAACCCTAGGATTTAATATGGCACCAGGGTTGTGGTGAAACACCCTAGGATTTAATATGGCACCAGGGTTGTGGTGAAAAACCCTAGGATTTAATATGGCACCAGGGTTGTGGTGAAACACCCTAGGATTTAATATGGCACCAGGGTTGTGGTGAAAAACCCTAGGATTTAATATGGCACCAGGGTTGTGGTGAAAAACCCTAGGATTTAATATGGCACCAGGGTTGTGGTGAAAACCCGAGGATTTAATATGGCACCAGGGTTGTGGTGAAAAACCCTAGGATTTAATATGGCACCAGGGTTGTGGTGAAAACCCGAGGATTTAATATGGCACCAGGGTTGTGGTGAAAAACCCGAGGATTTAATATGGCACCAGGGTTGTGGTGAAAACCCTCGGATTTAATATGGCACCAGGGTTGTGGTGAAAACCCGAGGATTTAATATGGCACCAGGGTTGTGGTGAAAAACCCGAGGATTTAATATGGCACCAGGGTTGTGGTGAAAACCCGAGGATTTAATATGGCACCAGGGTTGTGGTGAAAAACCCGAGGATTTTATATGGCACCAGGGTTGTGGTGAAAGACCCAAGGATTTAATATGGCACCAGGGTTGTGGTGAAAAACCCTCGGATTTAATGTGGCACCAGGGTTGTGGTGAAAACCCTAGGATTTAATATGGCACCAGGGTTGTGGTGAAAACCCGAGGATTTAATATGGCACCAGGGTTGTGGTGAAAGACCCTAGGATTTAATATGGCACCAGGGTTGTGGTGAAAAACCCTCGGATTGAATATGGCACCAGGGTTGTGGTGAAAAACCAGAGGATTTAATATGGCACCAGGGTTGTGGTGAAAACCCTAGGATTTAATATGGCACCAGGGTTGTGGTGAAAAACCCTCGGATTTAATATGGCACCAGGGTTGTGGTGAAAACCCTAGGATTTAATATGGCACCAGGGTTGTGGTGAAAAACCCTCGGATTTAATATGGCACCAGGGTTGTGGTGAAAAACCCTCGGATTGAATATGGCACCAGGGTTGTGGTGAAAAACCCTCGGATTTAATATGGCACCAGGGTTGTGGTGAAAACCCTAGGATTTAATATGGCACCAGGGTTGTGGTGAAAACCCTAGGATTTAATATGGCGCCAGGGTTGTGGTGAAAAACCCTCGGATTTAATATGGCACCAGGGTTGTGGTGAAAACCCTAGGATTTAATATGGCGCCAGGGTTGTGGTGAAAACCCTAGGATTTAATATGGCGCCAGGGTTGTGGTGAAAAACCCTCGGATTTAATATGGCACCAGGGTTGTGGTGAAAACCCTAGGATTTAATATGGCGCCAGGGTTGTGGTGAAAAACCCTAGGATTTAATATGGCGCCAGGGTTGTGGTGAAAAACCCTCGGATTTAATATGGCACCAGGGTTGTGGTGAAAACCCTAGGATTTAATATGGCGCCAGGGTTGTGGTGAAAACCCTAGGATTTAATATGGCGCCAGGGTTGTGGTGAAAAACCCTCGGATTTAATATGGCACCAGGGTTGTGGTGAAAACCCTAGGATTTAATATGGCGCCAGGGTTGTGGTGAAAAACCCTAGGATTTAATATGGCACCAGGGTTGTGGTGAAAAACCCTAGGATTTAATATGGCACCAGGGTTGTGGTGAAAACCCTCGGATTGAATATGGCACCAGGGTTGTGGTGAAAAACCCTAGGATTTAATATGGCACCAGGGTTGTGGTGAAAACCCTCGGATTGAATATGGCACCAGGGTTGTGGTGAAAACCCTAGGATTGAATATGGCACCAGGGTTGTGGTGAAAACCCTCGGATTTAATATGGCACCAGGGTTGTGGTGAAAACCCTCGGATTTAATATGGCACCAGGGTTGTGGTGAAAACCCTCGGATTGAATATGGCACCAGGGTTGTGGTGAAAAACCCTAGGATTGAATATGGCACTAGGGTTGTGGTGAAAACCCTAGGATTGAATATGGCACCAGGGTTGTGGTGAAAGACCCTAGGATTGAATATGGCACTAGGGTTGTGGTGAAAACCCTAGGATTGAATATGGCACCAGGGTTGTGGTGAAAGACCCTCGGATTGAATATGGCACTAGGGTTGTGGTGAAAACCCTAGGATTGAATATAGCACCAGGGTTGTGGTGAAAAACCCTCGGATTGAATATGGCACCAGGGTTGTGGTGAAAACCCTAGGATTGAATATGGCACCAGGGTTGTGGTGAAAAACCCTAGGATTGAATATGGCACCAGGGTTGTGGTGAAAACCCTAGGATTGAATATGGCACCAGGGTTGTGGTGAAAGACCCTAGGATTGAATATGGCACCAGGGTTGTGGTGAAAAACCCTAGGATTGAATATGGCACCAGGGTTGTGGTGAAAAACCCTCGGATTGAATATGGCACCAGGGTTGTGGTGAAAACCCTAGGATTTAATATGGCGCCAGGGTTGTGGTGAAAAACCCGAGGATTTAATATGGCACCAGGGTTGTGGTGAAAAACCCTCGGATTGAATATGGCACCAGGGTTGTGGTGAAAAACCCTAGGATTGAATATGGCACCAGGGTTGTGGTGAAAACCCTAGGATTGAATATGGCACCAGGGTTGTGGTGAAAGACCCTAGGATTGAATATGGCACCAGGGTTGTGGTGAAAAACCCTAGGATTGAATATGGCACCAGGGTTGTGGTGAAAAACCCTCGGATTGAATATGGCACCAGGGTTGTGGTGAAAACCCTAGGATTTAATATGGCGCCAGGGTTGTGGTGAAAAACCCGAGGATTTAATATGGCACCAGGGTTGTGGTGAAAGACCCTAGGATTGAATATGGCACCAGGGTTGTGGTGAAAAACCCTCGGATTGAATATGGCACCAGGGTTGTGGTGAAAACCCTAGGATTGAATATGGCACCAGGGTTGTGGTGAAAGACCCTAGGATTGAATATGGCACCAGGGTTGTGGTGAAAACCCGAGGATTTAATGTGGCACCAGGGTTGTGGTGAAAACCCTAGGATTTAATATGGCACCAGGGTTGTGGTGAAAAACCCTCGGATTTAATATGGCACCAGGGTTGTGGTGAAAACCCTAGGATTGAATATGGCACCAGGGTTGTGGTGAAAACCCTAGGATTGAATATGGCACCAGGGTTGTGGTGAAAAACCCGAGGATTTAATATGGCACCAGGGTTGTGGTGAAAAACCCTCGGATTGAATATGGCACCAGGGTTGTGGTGAAAAACCCTCGGATTGAATATGGCACCAGGGTTGTGGTGAAAAACCCGAGGATTTAATATGGCACCAGGGTTGTGGTGAAAACCCTAGGATTTAATATGGCACCAGGGTTGTGGTGAAAACCCTCGGATTTAATATGGCACCAGGGTTGTGGTGAAAAACCCTCGGATTTAATATGGCACCAGGGTTGTGGTGAAAACCCTAGGATTGAATATGGCACCAGGGTTGTGGTGAAAACCCTAGGATTGAATATGGCACCAGGGTTGTGGTGAAAAACCCTCGGATTTAATATGGCACC